>NW_024704768.1:1248357-1261822 GCF_018977255.1 Callorhinchus milii
CCTACACTTTGAGCTCAAAGTCCCCGACTTGGAGTGGGGGTGGGGGGGGGAGGGGGGTTGGTACCTGGGTACTTTGTCCTTGGCCGCTGCTTGAGCTGATCCCGGGACTGATTTCGACTTGACTGTCGGGATGATTTTCGGGCTGATTTGGAAGTGATTTGAGACGAGGAGAGTCGCTATGGTTCTGGCAGAGTATGAGGCGTCACTGACTGGATTTGGTGCTTTGCCTACATTTGCATCGGGGCAGAGGTGGGGGGAGGGGGTGGGGGTGGAATGGGAGCTATTGTGGGCCAGAGCTTGAAAGGCTTCTGTTCATCCCTTTATCAGCGTCGATCGAAACAGAGACCGCAACACGGAGAGAGAACAGGACCCCAGAATAGCCTTGTGGTCAACCATCTGCTCCCAACCACACTCCGTCACCTCTCCTACACCCCCTGTATCCCCCTCTCCCACACCCCTCTATTCTCGACCCTCTTCC
Source organism: Callorhinchus milii (assembly GCF_018977255.1). Classification (NCBI taxonomy): domain Eukaryota; kingdom Metazoa; phylum Chordata; class Chondrichthyes; order Chimaeriformes; family Callorhinchidae; genus Callorhinchus; species Callorhinchus milii. Next base: position 1,248,836 of record NW_024704768.1, read on the forward strand.
CCTCTCCCTTGGGTCGAGATCAAGTTTCCTCTTAAAGGCCTTGAAGTTTTGTGCTTCGAGCACAGCCGTGGGCAGTGGGTTCTGCTTTCACTCTCCCTGTGGGTGTGAAGACGTTTACAGTGAACTCTGTGTGAGGTGAGTTACTGACTCACCTGCATTTGACAGCCCCTCGATTCAACTCTCCAAAGTGTAGAAACAGTTCCCATTAACATCCGCCTCATCAAATCCTTTGACAATCTTCAACCCCTCCATCAGTCCCCTCTCAAACCCAGAGAAAAAACATAAGACGTTATAGAATAATAATAATAATCCTTGCATTTGATACAGCGCCTTATCACGTCTTCTAGACAACAACAACAACAACAAGATTCCATTTATAGAGCGCCTTTCACGTCGGGAGGACGTCCCAAGGCGCTGGACAGTTGGGTCAGGACCCGAGCATTGGGGGAATGGTCAGGGTGAGGGAGGGAGGGAGGGGGTAGAGAGTCGAGAGAGGAGCTGAAGGCTGAAGGTCAAAGAGAAAGGTCTTGAGACCGGCCTTGAAGGAGGAAAGGGAAGAAGCGGCGAAGGCACTGGGGATGGAGTTCCAGAGCCTCGGGGCTGAGAGGCTGAAGGCCACCGATGGTAGGGCGGTTGGGGCGGGGGATGTGGAGCAGACCGGAGCCAGAGGAACGGAGGGTACGGGCAGGTAAGTAGGGGGATAGTAGGTCGGAGACGTCTCAAAGTGCTTCACAGGATATACTGTACAGTGTAGTGACTGTGTATTTGTGGACGAAATGTGACAGCCAACCAATTATTATTTTTTTGAAGGGAACCCTGGAAAAGCGATCTGCCAGTCGACTAACAACTGGGTTCCTACTGACTGCCGGGTAAACAGAGGTTTGTAGAATAAGGAAGCTTGCCCAAGGTTTGGCCCTGACCAGCCCGGGAATCAAACCCGGCTCCTCTCGCTTGCGAGGCGAGAGCACTGACCTCTAAATTACAGGACTTTACAGGGACTGTAAGACCGTTTGTACATCTAATATTAAAAAAACATTCCGGGGGTAATAATCCCTCCAAAAAAATAATAATTTGGTCACAATATCCACAGCTGTTTGTGGGGCCGCTGCTGCGTGCAATTGGCTGCTGTATTTCACCCACAAAGTATACAGTCACTGCACTTTACAGTATATCCCGTGAAGCGCTTTGAGACGTCTCGAAGACGCGATCAGGCGGCGCTGTATCAAATGCGAGGATTATTATATTATCATAACAATGTCCTGGCTCAGAGGAGAGAGCGACACACACACACATACACAAAACGCACCCCACTTACCCCCTGAAATAACAACAACAACTTGCATTGACACAGCGCCCTTCACGTGGGCTTGACAGTGGCAGAGTCTGACCCCGAGGCAGTTTGGGGTGTGGGGGTTAGGGAGGGGCACCGAGGGCATGAAGGGATTTGAAAATGAATGAGAAATACTTACACACCCTTTCGCTCCCCCCCCCCCCCCCCCCCCCCCCCCCACCGCTTTCCTATCGTGACTGAATCTCGGGGCTCGTGAGCAAATCGCAAACATTCAAATAACGCCGCTTTGAAAGTCAAATCTCCTAACGTTTAAATCATCAGCAAACAAATTATTGGGGAAGGGAGGAGTAGAGGGGTTTGGGGGGGGGGGGAAATTCCACAGAAAATAAACCAAACGCTACTTTGAGACGTCCCTGACTGTGTTCTGCCCCCAACCTAGGAGTGACCTCCAGTAAAACACAGTCACTACACTTTCAAAATATTCTGATTATTATTTTACTGCGAAACGTAGTGACTGTGTGCTTTGTAACAATAACAATAATAGTCCTTGCGTTTGATCCAGTGCCTTATCACATCGTTGAGGCGTCTCAAGGCGCTTCTTCATGGGTTATATTTTGATGCAGTAACGGAGAGGGTGGACGGAGGTGGTGCAGTTGATGCCGTTTATACGGATTTTTAAAAGGCGTTTGATAAAGTGTCACATAATAGGCTTATAGCAAAATAGAAGCCCATGATACTAAAGGGACAGTGGCCGCAGATACAGAACTGTTTGGGAGACAGAGAGCAGAGAGTGGGGGTGAACGGTTGTTTTTCTGACTGGAGGGCAGTGTGCAGCGGTGACCCCCAGGGATCAGTATTGGGACCACTGCTGTTTTTGATCTATATAAATGTCCTGGACTTGGATATAGGGAAGTTTCCAAGTTTGCATATGATACTAAGCTGGAAAAGCAGTAAACAGTGAGGAGGACAATAGCCGACAGCAAATGGACATAGACAGACTGGTAACATGGGCAGACACGGGGCAGATGAAGTTTAATGGGGAGAAATGTGATGTATTTCGGAAGGAAGAATGAGAAGCAATATACGCTGATGGTACAGTCTTAAAGCGGGTGAAGGAACAGAGAGACCTGGGGGTCATATGAGGAAATCTCTGAATGTGGCCGGACAGGCAGATACAGCTGTTAAAAAAGCAAGAAGTTATGATGAACCTTTATATAAAACACTGGTGAGGCCTCAGCGAGAGACTGTGTGCAGTTCTGGGCCCCACACTTTAGGAAGGATGTCAAGGCATTGGAGAGGGCGCAAAGGAGATTGACCAGAATGGTACCAGGAATGAGGGACTTCAGTTATCGGGAGAGGCAGAGAAGCCGCAATTATTGTCCTTGGAGCAGAGAAGGAGGGGATTCGATCGGGCGATCAAGGAGAAACTATTCCCACTGGCGGGCGGGTGGGTAACCCGAGGGCACTGATTTGAAATAGTTGTTAAAAGATACAGAGGGGAGGGGAGGAGAAATGTCTTCACACAGCGAGTTGTTGAGATCTGGAGTGCAGTGCCTGAAAGGCCGGTGGAGCCGAGTCACTAACAGCTTTTAAGAGAGAAGTAGATAATTATTTGCGGAGGACAAGTTTGCAGCGCTATGGGGAGAGAGTGGGGGAGTGGGGTTGATCAGGGCTATGGGGAGAGAGTGGGGGAGTGGGGTTGATCAGGGCTATGGGGAGAGAGGGGGGGAGTGAGGTTGATCAGGGCTATGGGGAGAGAGCGGGGGAGTGGGGTTGATCAGAGCTATGGGGCGAATGGCCTCCTCGTGTGCTGTATAATTCTATGATATTGTGAAGTGCAGTGACTGTGTGTTTTGTGGGCAAAATATTTTTAATAATTTGGAAAAATTATTTTGAGATCTGATACAACTACAGCACTGGGCGAGAAATCAAGAGGATGAGTTGAGTTTTTATTTTCTTTGACCGGCCGGGCGTCTGACACACACGGAGACCCGTCACCGTGACCGGCCGGGCGTCTGACACACACGAGACCCGTCACCGTGACCGGCCGGGCGTCTGACACACACGGAGACCCGTCACCGTGACCGGCCGGGCGTCTGACACACACGGAAACCCGTCACCGTGACCGGCCGGGCGTCTGACACACACGGAGACCCATCACCGTGACCGGCCGGGCGTCTGACACACACGGAGACCCGTCACCGTGACCGGCCGGGCGTCTGACACACACGGAAACCCGTCACCGTGACCGGCCGGGCGTCTGACACACACGGAGACCCGTCATCGTGACCGACCGGGCGTCTGACACACACGGAGACCCGTCACCGTTGCTTGAGTGTCTCCAAACCCAATTGAGAATTCCCGGCCTCCGCCCTACACATGGAAACCTGAGAGATTGTGTGTCAGAGACAGACACCGCGTGTTGGGAGAGAAAGCTGGTGAGGTGTGAGCCTTGGTGTGGTTGGTTATCACGGGTTTAACTGTAGGATTGCACAGGGAGACCCACTGTGAGGAATTAAAACAGCTTCGTGAGCTGATCACAGCTCGAGCCCGTGGGTCCCACGGCTTCCTGAATTACACTGTAATAATAATAATAATCCTTCCATTTCACACAGCGCCTCATCACGTCTTTGCGACGTCTCAAAGCGCTTCACAGGATATACAGTCAAGTGCAGTGACTGTATGTTTTGTGGGTGAAACGCGGCAGCGTCCCCTCAAACAGCCGTGGACTGAGTGACCAAATTATTACTATTATTATTATAATTGTGTTGCCTCTCCTCCCACCCCCCGCCCAGCGACCAACACACAAACGGAAGCAACGTTGCAAATGGTTTAATTTTTTATATCGAGTACTTTTTCTCAAAGAGTTAGAGACGCGCGCACAGGGGCGCGCGCGCACACACACACACACGCGCACACACACAAACACACGAGTTGTATTTGTTTTTTTTTGCTGCATAGATCGATCGATTATAAAAATTAGAAAATAAAAAAAAAAATTGATGTTTGGTGGCTTTTGCAAGCCAAAGGCAGTCGGCAGAGCTCAACAAGGCGATTGGTTTTGGCTGAGTTTTTTTTTGGGGGTGGGTGGGGGGGGGGGGGGGGAAGAGGGGAGTGGGGCAAGATTTTTTTTCCCCCTAAACACTTTTCAAAAAGTTACAAACTCGCTCACAAAGTTTTAAACACGAGGAGTGGGAGGTTAAGGGGGCGCGTAAGGGGCTGAAGGAAAGGAGAAGGAGGGTGGGGGGGGGGGGGGCGGTTGTGAGGCGTCCAACCTTTTGGCTGCTGAAGGCCGGATGCCCTATTTGAGATATGTCTGTGGGCTGCGTAAGAAATATTTCCGCGTTTCCCTCCAGAAACATAACGTAACATATACGCGTTATGGAGGGAGCCGGGGTGGGGTCGGTGGGTGGGTTTGCTGGCTCGGGGTGGGGGGGTGGGGGGGGGGGGGAGGTGACAGATGAAATGGAAATGGAGAGGAAGGGGGATAAAATCAGTCCGTGGGCCGGATGCGGCCCGCGGGCCACCAGTTGGGCAGCCGCACGCAATCGAAAGAGAAAAAATTAAAACTGCACTTTTTTTAGGTGCCTTTAAAAAAGGGGGGAGGGAGGGTTCAGGGTTAATACTTCTGGCACAGTTAATAAAAAATGTGGCAGATTTTAAAAGAGTATAAATCTCTCCCCACACCCACACACAACCCCACTATCCCCCCCCCACCAGCCCGTGCCCACTCCCCTACCCTCCGCAGGAAGAGGAAAAAAAGCACCTTTATAAAATATTGCTTCCGTCTATTTTTCGACCCGTCACCATTACACCAACAGCCGTCAAGTCACATCACGTCACTTCAGGGGCTCTTTTAAGTATCGGGAGTTTGGGGTTCAAAAGAGTGCCGAAGTCACCGGTTCCTCCCCACCTCATCCACAAGCCCCCCACCCCAATGCCCCCACCCTCTCCACCCCCCCCCCCCCCGAAAACAGATCGCCTTAGCAAAACTGCTCCTTCCTGTTCTTTGTCCATATAACGTGGCACTGACATACCTGGGGATGGGGTGGGGGGGGGGGGTTGGTGGGGGAGGGATGGGTGGGGGGGCGCTAGGGGCTGGGCGGGGGGTGGTGGGGCGAACGGTTTCAATGGACGCTGTCTGACGGTTTAAAAACAATGGCGGTCGGGGGGGCGGGGGGGTGGGGTGGGCTCAGGCGATGGATGAGGAGGGAACACACTCCCTCACCCCCTCTCGCACTCCCTCTCCTCTCGCCTCCCCCCTCCACTCCGGTTGCTAGCTGGCCTTTAGCCTCTCCAGGCCTGTGTACACATCCTCGGCCTGGCTCAGTCCCTCGAACACAGGGATCAGGCTCAGCAACTCTGTGTCTGACATGTCGTCGAACCAGGACATCACTGGGACCTGAAACACAGCAAGGGGTGTGGGGGGGGGGGGGGGGGGGGGGCGGGGAGTGAGGGGTTAATAATCATCACAATAATTAATAATAATCCCTGCATTGATACAGCGCCTTATCACGTCTTCGAAACCTCACTCTCCCCTCGTCTGTGCCCTGTTCGGGCAGACGTTAAAGAACCCACGGTGCTATCTGAAAAGAGAAGGGAGTTCCCCCTTCCCCCCCCCCACCCCCCTCTCTCTCCCCCCACCCGGTGTCTTGGCCGACATTCCCCCTTCCCCCCCCCCCCACCCCGATACAATAATAATAATCCTCGCATTTGACCCAGCGCCTCATCACGTCTTCCGAGACGTCTCAAAGCGCTTCGCAGGATACACTGTGAAATGCGGTGACTGTGTAATTTGTGGGCGAGACGCGGCAGCCGATTGCGCACAGCAGCGTCCCACGGACAAGACGTGGACTGAGTGACCAATTTTTTTGAGGGATTATTACTCCCGGGGAAAAGCGATCCGCCATTCGACTAACAAGTGGGTTCCCGCTGACTGCGGGTAAACAGGGGCGTGTGTGTGTGCGGGGGGTGGGGGGGGGGGAGGAGGAAGGAAGGAAACTTCCTGACCTGACCCGCCCGGGAATCGAACCCGGGTCCTCTCGCTTGTTACAGGACTCCACAAATGTACAGAACACGCAGTCAATCCCCTTGATGGTATACCCAGTGAAGCGCTTTGAGACGTCTCAGTTACCAGTGGAGCTCAGTGAAGAGTTCGTGACCGGCGCCTGGTGGCAGAGAGTGGGTACTGCAGCCGCCTCTCACCCTCACCCTAACCCTAACCCCCTCCCTCTGCCCTTCCGCCCCTCCTCCCCCACCCCGGTCTTGAGGGAGGCTGAGACCGTGAGAAATTCTGAGGGACGGAGTGTATTTGGGGTCGGAGCCCTGTAGCGCAGTTACGTTTGATATACAGCGCCTTGTCGTGTCTTTGAGACGTCTCAAAAGCACTCGAAGGCACAAAGTTGGGTTGGGGGGGTGGGGGTGGGGGGGGGGGGGGTGTTTCCCCGTTAAGCCAGAAGCCGTCTGATGGATTTAGAGACGAACGTGCGACCGAGCCCGGAACGAGAGCCAGCTCGCACTCACGGCGTTGCCGGGGTGAAAGACGTAGGAGGCCGGTGAATTGTCGACGATGATTATCTTGTTCAAGTCTCGTCCCAGGCGGCTCAGGTCTTTGACGTAATTGCCCTGATGGAAAACACAGGATTCCCTGAAGAGCCTGGTGCGGAATACACCCCATTTGTCAAGCAAATCTGTCACAGGGTCAGCATACTAGGGGGGAACCAAGGGCAAGGGTTAGGGTCAAGGGAAATTGGGGGGTAAAATAACAACAACATAAAACACACCGGGAAAAAAAAATCAGCGACAAACATCTCACGGCAAAGTGAAACCTTCCACTTTTAGTGCTTTGCTCAACATTTTTTTTGTAAAGAAAATACAAAAAAGTGTTTTTTTTAATAAACTGACTCAATTCCAACCCCCTCCCCCCGTTCCCCACCCATCTCCCCATCCTCCCCCCCCACACCCCGCCCCCATCCCCTGAGGAGCGGCTTCTGTCTATTCGCTGAAATAGTGAGGGGTAAATCTCTGCTCCCCTCCTTCCCCCGTTCTCCCCCACCCCTACCCCCCCCCCCCCCCCACCCCCGACAGGTCCACTGACCACGGAAGTTGCCATTCTCTTTCCTCATCGGGGCTGTTTAAGACACCTCAACGAGGATTTAGCAAACGCACAAAATTCCTCGCGATCTTTGCTTTAAGATGTACAATTTTTGCTGCAAAAATAAATGCCCCCTTTGCCCCCCAACCCCCCCAGTGGGGGAGCTACATATTTGTACCTAAATTCTTGTTATCAAAAAGGCTAATGGCCTTTCTCTCAAGAGGCTGGAATATAAAGGAGATGAAATTGTGCTTCAACTGTGCGTTCAGTTTTGGGCTCCACACCTCAGGAAGGATATATTGGCTCTGGAGGGGGTCACCAGAATGATACCAGGGCTTAAAGGGTTAAATTACGAGGCCAGGTGGCATTAACCTGGTCTGAATTCCCTCGAGTTCAGATGGTTGAGGGTTGATCTGATTGAGGTGTTTGAAATGATAAAGGGATTTGATGGGGGGGGGGGCTACAGAGAAATTATATTCTCTGGTGGGGTCGGGGGGGGGGGGAATCCAGAACAAGGGGGGCATCATCTTAAAATTAGGTCATTTAGGGGTGAAATCAGGGGCAGTTTTTCCCCCAAAGGGCAGTGGGAATCTGGAACCCTCTCCCTCCCCCAAAAGGCTGTGGGTTATGGTGGATCCAGTCACAATATCCAGACTGAGGTGGAGATGTTTGTCAGGTCAGGGGATCAGGGGATACGGGGCAAAGGGGGGTAATTGGGGTTGAGGTACAGATCAGCCATGATCTTAAAGAATGGGGGAACAGGCTCGAGGGGCTGAATCTCCTCCTGTTCCTATCTTGACGTTGTTCTCAACGGTGGCCGCTCTTTCGGGCATTACACCCCGAAACTCTGGAGCTCTTCCTCTATCCCTCCCTCTGCCTTGCCCCTTCCTTCCTGCCCCAACTTCAGGCCTGAAGACTTGCCTCCGATCATCCTCCCCCTCCCCCGACCCCCGCCCCCTGCGTCGCGCTCTGGCCCTGGCGAGTGACTCTGGGCCGGACGCTGTGTAAAAAGGCAAGTTGTTGTTGTTGGTGGTGGTGGGTCGGGTGGTACCTTGGCTAAGCTGGCAGTGAACAGCACACACTCAAACAGCTCCCCCATCCTGCTCAGAAAGTCGTCCACATACGGTCTCTTTAGCACGTACACCTGGGGGGGAGAAGATGGGGGTGGGGGGGGTGGGGGGGGGGGGGAGAGGAGGTGGGGGAGGGTCAGGGTTACCAAGGGAACGGGCTCCGCAGCACATCACACCCACCCACCCACTGCTCGGTCCCAACTCCTCCGCTCCCCCCCCCCACTCCCTCGCCCCCGTATGCACACCCACCCCCACCCTCACGGGGAGGGGCAAAGTCAGGCTCCGTCATTCAGCACCGCCCCCCCCCCGCCCCTCCCACATTCGCCCCTCACCTTCCACGCTGACCGACCCCAATATTCCCCAATCCGCCCCCACCCTACGCCCCCCACTTTCCTGGCCCCTAAAACCTCTCCCAATTTCCCCTCTTTTCCGGTGGGGGAGGGAGTGAGGGGTTCAAGTCTTGGTCGATAACGTCCGGAATCTTCTTCGCCCGTGTCCGGCGGTTGTGGGGGTGGGGGTGGTGGGGGGGGGGGAGAGAGTGACTGTGGGGGGGGGTTGGTGTGAGGATAACAGCCCCTCCTGAAACAAGTAATGGAGAATAGGCCCGGCCATCGTCACACAGCCTATCCTGGATTACTTGAACCAGGAAGCAGCCAAACATCAGGAGGGATTGGAGGAAACTCCGGCAGAGAGAGGGGGAGAGAGTGAACGAGAGAGAGAACGAGAGAGAGAGAGAGAGAGAGAGAGAGAGAACAAGAGAGAGAGAAGATGAGGGCGATCGAGAGAGAGAACGAGAGCCAGAGAACGAGAGAGAACGAGAGAGAGAACATGAGGGAGAACGAGAGAGTGAGGAGGTTCGTTCCACTTGTATCCGTTGATCCAACCTTGCCCCCCCCCCCCCGACCCGACCCCTGCCCGTCACCCAATCACACCCGCTCCGAGCCTTAACCCCGGGTATCCCGAGCCCTTGCCTCCGGGTCAGGAGTTTGTGGGTTCGAACCCCCTCCCCCCCAATCCTTGCCACCCCCTCGCTCGCTCGCTCGCTCGCTCCCTCCAACGTTGGGGAGACTGGTTTCACAGTCCAGACCTCACTCGCCCTCCCAATTCCCCACCACACCCCGGCCCCCTCCCACCCCGGCCTCCCTCCCCCCCGCCCAGAGCCCCACGTCATACCTGGTGTATCGTCCCCTCGATTTCAACGGGAATTATAAAGTCGGCGTTATCGATCGGCTGGAAGAGAAAGTCAGTCAGAGACTCCGGTCAGTTATTCGCACATTGGGGGGAAGGGGGGAGGGAGGGGCAGGGAAGGGGCAAAGGGTGGGGTGGGGGGGGGGAGAGGGGATGGGGCAGGAGAGGGGTTATCACTCTGTGCGCAATTGGCTGTTACCTTTCGCCCCAAAAATACACAGTTGGTGGGATTCCAGCCTGGAAATGCTCCCCCTCCACCCCCTCCACCCCCTCCCCGGGGGAATTCAGCCTCTCTTGCCCCCACCGCGGGTCCCGCCCTTACCTTAAATGAGCTGTGAACCAAAGTCTCGTCTAAATCAATGACGACACAGAACTTGCCCGTGTCCTGCCCGTCCAGGTCAGGTAAGAGCTGCACCTAGAGAGAGAGGGGGAGTGAGGAAGAGAGAGAGAGAGAGAGAGGGAGGGAGAGAGGGAAGAGAAGGAGTGAGGGGGACAGAGTGAGTGAGAGAGGGAGTGTGGGAGAGAGAGTGAGCGAGAGAGAGAGAGAGGAGAGAGAGGAGTGAGAGAGAAAGTCAGCAATAGATGAGAGGGGGTGAGGGAGAGAGAGCGAAAGAGAGAAAAAGAGAGAGGGAGAGAGTGCAATAACATCAACAACAGCAAAATCATCAACAACATCACCAACACCATCATCACCAACACCATCAACACCAACACCATCAACACCATCATCATCAACACCATCATCACCAACACCATCACCATCCAACACCATCAACACCAACACCATCAACACCAACACCATCAACATCATCATCATCGTCAACACCATCATCACCAACACCATCACCATCATCACCAACACCATCAACATCATCAACATCACCAACACCATCATCACCAACACCATCATCACCAACACCATCATCACCAACACCATCAACATCAACACCAAAACCACCATCATCAACATCATCACCATCAAATACCATCATCATCAACACCAACACCACCATAACACCAACACTACCAACACCATCATCACCAACATCATCATATCAACACCAACACCCTTATCACCAACACCACCATCAACACCAACACCATCATCACCAACACCACCATCAACACCATCATCACCAACACCACCATCATCACCAACACCACCATCAACACCATCATCACCAACACCATCATCACCAACACCACCAACATTAACATCATCAACACCATCACCATCAAACACCAACATATCAACACCAACACCATTATCACCAACACCACCATCAACACCAACACCATCATCACCATCAACACCATCATCACCAACACCATCATCACCAACACCACCATCAACACCAACACTACCAACACCATCATCACCAACACCACCATCAACAACCAACACTACCAACAACAACAACACCAACACCATCAACACCAACACCATCTCAACACCAACACCACCATCAACACCAACACTACCAACACCATCATCACCAACACCACCAGCAACACCAACAACATCATCATCATCAACAACAATCCCGCACACACCACTGACACAACACACCAGTAATACAGTAATACTCACACAGATCAGCACCTGCCCAAGTCCCGCTCAAGAGTTTATATTCCAGGCAACTTATACTTTACATGAAGTCATTTAAATGTCTGGTCCCAACCGATACAACTCATGTGAGGTTTACTGTAGCCACAACACAACAGGACCCAGCGAGCCACAGCATCTAACAACGGTGGCCTCCCCAACCCCCCCTCACCCACAGACACCCACACACACACGTGCACGCACACACGCGCACACGCACAGTATAAAGCCTGACGTACCTGTGAGTACTGATACTGGAGAGCCTGTAGTAGGTTAGACTGTTTTGGAGACAGGAGAAAAGACAGCAGTCAGTCTGTGTGTGTGTGTGGGGGGGGGGGGTGGGGGGGGAAATCCTTCAGCCCATTGATCTTATCATATTCTCTCCCCCCCCTCTGCGCATCTACCTCTAACATCACGTCTTAAATACAGTCACAAAATACAGTCACTGCACTTTGCAGTATATCCTGTGAAGGACACGGTGTGAGGTGGAGTGACTGTGTTTTGTGACGTCTCAACGACTTGATATGGTTCTTTGTTAAACACAAAGATTATTATTATTATTATTTTGACGTGTCTTCACCCATATCAGTCCACACCAGGGCACTAATGGCCTCCACATTCCCCCCTGTCCTGCTTCCCCCCCACCACCTCCACCCCACACGCAAGTCAGACATTCCCAATCCCCGCTCGGGGAAAAGCCCCCCCACTCTCTCTGCAGAGGAAGGAATAATAATCCTCGCATTTGATACAGCGCCTTATCACGTCGTCGAGAAAGTAAAGTGCAGTGACTACGTATTTTGTGGGCGAAACGCAGCAGCCGATTGCGCACAGCAGTGTCCCCACGAACAGCCGTGGACTGAGTGACCAATTTTTTTTGGAGGGATTATTACCGCGGGAAAGGCGATCCGCCATTCGACTAACAAGCGGGTTCCTACTGACTGCTGGTAAACAGGGGGGGGGGGGTGCGTGTGTGCGCATGTGTCTGTATGTGTGTGTCTGTGTCTGTATGTGTGTGTGTCCGTGTGTGCGCATGTGTCTGTATGTGTGTCTGTGTCTGTATGTGTGCGTGTGTGCGCATGTGTCTGTATGTGTGTCTGTGTGTGTGTGTGTCCGTATGTCTGTGTGCGCATGTGTCTGTATGTGTGTGTCTGTGTCTGTATGTGTGTGTGTGTGTCCGTGTGTGCGCATGTGTCTGATGTGTCTGTATGCGTGTGTCTGTGTCTGTATGTGTGTGTGTCCGTGTGTGTGCGTGTGTCTGTATGTGTGTGTCTGTGTCTGTATGTGTGTCCGTGTGTGCGCATGTGTCTGTATGTGTGTATCTGTATGTGTGTGTGTCCGTGTGTGCGCATGTGTCTGTATGTGTGTGTCTGTGTCTGTATGTGTGTGTGTCCGTGTGCGCGTGTGTCTGTATGTGTGTGTCTGTGTCTGTATGTGTGTGTGTCCGTGTGTGCGCATGTGTCTGTATGTGTGTGTCTGTATGTGTGTGTGTCCGTGTGTGCGCATGTGTCTGTATGCATGTGTCTGTATGTGTGTGTGTCCGTGTGTGCGCATGTGTCTGTATGTGTGTGTCTGTATGTGTGTGTGTCCGTGTGTGCGCATGTGTCTGTATGCGTGTGTCTGTGTGCGCGTCCGTGTGTGTCTGTATATCTGTGTGCGCGCAGTAAGGAAATTTGCCTAAGGTTTCGCCCTGAGCTGACCCGCCCGGGAATCGAACCCGGGTCCTCTGGCTCGCGAGGCG
>NW_024704768.1:1261847-1321289 GCF_018977255.1 Callorhinchus milii
TCCCCACCCCTCCTCACACCCCCTCCCCCCTCCACCCCCCCCTTCCCACACCCCCCCACACCCCCCTCCCCACACTTGAGATTCCCAGGTTATAATTAAATATATAATAATAATAATATATAATAATATTTGTAATTAATATAATATATAATAATACAGTAATATAACAATATATAATAATATATAATATAATTATATAATAATATATACTATAATATAATAGTAATATAATATAATTATAGTATAATAAAATATAGTAATAACCTACTAATAATACAATAATAATCTTTGCGTTTGATAGTGCGTTATCACGTCTTCGAGACGTCTCAAAATGTTTCACAAAACATACTGTAAAGTGTAGTGATTGTGAGTTTTGTGGGTGAAACTCGGCAGCCAATTGCGCACAGCAGCGTCCCCACAAACAATATTATTATTATTTTATTACGGGGAAGGTTCAGTGGCGAGTTAGGAGGAGTGAAATTCTGTACTTAATTGGTAAATAAGATCCCTGGTAATCATATAGATTCATAGCACATTACAGCACAGAAGGAGGCCATTCAGCCCATCGTACCTGTGCCGGCTCTTTGGAAGAGCTGCCAACTAGTCCCACTCCCCTGCTATTTCCCCACATCCTTGCAGGTTTATCCTCTTCAAGTACCCATCCATTGCCTTTTGAAAGTTATTACTGAGTCTGTTTCCATCACCCTTTCAGGCGGTGCATTCCAGACCGTAACAGCTCTCTGTAAAAAAAATTCTCCTCATCGCATCTCCCCTCTGGTTCTTTTGCCGATTATCTTGAATCCATGTCTTCGGGCTGCAGTCCCACCTGCCAGTGGAAACGGCTCCTCCCTCTCCACTCTCATCAAAACCTCTCATAATTTTGAACACCTCTATTAAACCCCTGCTCTAAGGAGAACAACCTCAGCTTCTCTGGTCTCTCCAGATACCTAAAGTCCCTCATTCTGGTCCTATTCTGGTAAATCTCTGCCCTTTCCAAGGCCTTGACATCCTTTCTATTGTGTGGTGCCCAGAATAGGACACAATACATCAGCTGTGGCCTAACCAGTGACGTGTAAAGGTTCAGCAGAACTTCCCTGCTTTTGTACTCTATGCCTCTATTTATAAAGCCGGGGATCCCAAATACTTTTTTTTTTAACAGCTCTATCAACCTGTTACCACCATCAAAGACCTGTGTGTGTGAACCTCCAGATCTCTGCTCCTGAACCCCTTTTAAAACAGTATAATTTAGTGTATATTACCTCTTCTCGTTCTTCCACCCCAAATACATCACATTAAACCTAATCGGCCATGTGTCTGCCCGTTTCACCAGTCTGTCTGTGTCCTCCCGCTCTCTGCTACCATCGTTTACCACGTTCCCAAGTTTTGTGTCATCTGCAAACTTTAAAATGTTGTTCTCCATATCCGAGTCCAAGTCATTCACACATATCAAAAAGAACAACAACAACAAATTACACTTGTATAGCGTCGTTCACATCAGACAGACCTAATTCTGAGGACCTAATACCGATCCCTGGGAGACACCACTTTATACTTCCCTCCAGTCTGAGAAACAACCATTCACCACTTTCTGTCTCCCAACCAAACTCCGATCCACGCTGCCACTGTCCCCTTTATCCCATGGGCTTCAATTTTTCTAACTAGTCTATTATGTGGAACCTTATCAAATTGAATATTAATGTTAAATAATAATATAAAATAGCAATATAATGTGCAGTAAACACCTGATAACTCGTCGCTCCGAAGGAACAGGTCTCAGTGTTGAATTATCAGGAGTGGTGAATTAGACGTGTGTATAAATACATAAATGAATGCGGTCGGGATATTGACAGTGCGATGATTTGAGCGGTAGTGACTGGTTAAGTCAGGGTCAAGTTATCAGGAGTTGTATACGTGTACAATAATACGTACACAATACAATATGTATACAATAATCCTGGCATTTGACACAGCGCCTTATCACGTGGTCGAGACGTCTCAAAGCGCTTCACAGAATATACTGTAAAGTGTAGTGACTGCGTAATTTGTGGGCGAAACGCAGCAGCCAATTGCGCACAGCAGCGTCCCCACACACAGCCGTGGATTGAGTAACTTTTTCTGGCAGGATTGTTACCCCCACAGCATTGTCCCACGAACGGTCAACAACAACAACTTACGTTTACACAGCGCCCCTCAGGCAGGATAGCGCTCCAGAGCGCATGACAGTGGCGGAGCACGACTCCGAGCCTGGGTGGGTGGGGGGGGGAGGGGTGTGTCGTGAATTGAGTGACCACATTTACTGTAAGTTGTCTGTCGCTGCAGACGGAGCCATGAACTTCGAGGGTCTGGAGCCGGGGCTGGGGGATTACCCGCCCCCCTGGACCCCGCCCTGCTGCAGAGCGTGGAGCTGGAGGCCGAGGGCGTGAGGCTGGATGCCATGACGGTGCCCGATTCGCTGCACCTGGTGGATGGCATGTACTCCGAGGCCCACAGGGTGGCAGCCGAGGTGGGGGTTCCCATCACCGCCGCACACTTTGACCTTCAGGACGAGCTGCTTTGGGTGGGAAACCATGGGGTGAGTGCGTCAGTCTGAGGCTCTCTCTCGCTCTCTCTTGTGTGTGTGCGTGTGTCTCACGGCTATATGTCTCGTATATGTGTGTCTCTTGTGCAAGTGTGTGTGTGTTTCATGTGTGTGTGTCTCGTGCCTGTCCGTCATGTGTGTGTCTGTCTTTTGTGTTCATGTGTGTGTGTGTCTCTTGTATTCGTGTATCTCATTGATGCGTGTGTGTGTGTCGCGTGAATGTGTGTCTCGTGTGTGTGTTTGTCGCGTGTGTGTGTGTCACACGTGTGTGTATCTCATGGATGCGCTCCCATGTGTGTCTCGTGTGTATATCTCGTGAGTGTGTGTATCTCATGTGTGAGTGCACGTGTGTGTATGTGTATCTCTCATGGGTGCATGTGTGCAGCACAGACGTATGTGTATCTCGTATGTGCGTGTGTATCTCACATGCGTGTGTGTGTCTTATGTGTGTTGTGTGTGTCGTGTGTGTGTCTCTTGTGCGTGTGTGTCTCTCTGATGTGTGTGTCTCTTGTGTGTGCGTGTGACCATTTAATGAGTTGCTCCCCATTTGCTTTAACTCCTTCCTGCGCAGGGCCACGCCACTTCCTTCTTCGGCCCCACGATGGAGAGGTTCTCCTCGTTCCAGGTCAACAGCACCGAGGAGGTGCGTCAGGTACAGAGCATCGAGAGCGGCGTGCTGTTCCTCAACAAGAACAACCTCAAGTGCTTCACCCGGGGTGGCCTCATCATGTTCGACTATGTGTAAGTTATAATAATAATAATCCCCGCATTTGACACAGCGCCTTATCACGACTTCGAGACGTCTCAAAGCGCTTCACAGGATACACTGTAAAGTGAATCGACTGTGTATTTTGTGGGCCAAACGCGGCAGCCAATTGCGCACAGCAGCGTCCCCACAAACAGCTGTGGATTCAGCGACCAAATTATTATTTTTATTATTTAATTTTATTAAAAAGGGATTATTAACACCGGAAAAGAGATCCACTAATCGACTAACAACCAGGTTCCTAGTCACTGCTGGGTAAACAGTGTTGTGTGGACTAAGGAAACTTGCCCAACATTTCGCCCGGCCTGGGAATCAAACCCAGGTCCTCTCGCTTGCGAGGCGAGTGCTCTAACCACTGAGGTACAGGACACAACTCCCAAATTAATATTCTCTATGAACAGTCAGATGTTCACTCGTACCATCCTCAGTCATCGCCTGACTCACCTGGATCTCTAATCCCGCAAAAAAAAATGGAATAAATTAGTCACTTCAATCCACGACTGTTTGTGGGGACGCTGTGGCTGCCGCATTTCGCCCACAAAATATACAGTCACTACACTTTACAGAATATTCTGTGAAGCATTTTGAGACGTCTCGAAGACGTGATAAGGCGCTGTATCAAATTGATAATAATAATTATTATTATTATTATTACTATCTCGGAACACATTAATTTCAAGATCCTCACATTCGCCTGTGAATCACTTTGTGTCCTGACACCTCTCAACTCTGACTTGCTCGCACCCATCGCCTTTCGCTTGGCCAGCTCAGGCCATCTGCACATCTCCCAAACCCTCTGCTCCACCATTAGAGGCCGTGCCTTCAAACAACCCAATCCCTATTTGGCAGTGGATCTCCTTTCTCGCTTCTCCACCCCGCCCTCCCCTCCTCTCTCTCCCCGCGCCCCCCACCCATTTGCCGAGGGATACAGTACTGTAATGTGCCGGACAGGTTTGCTGTGTGCGACGTGGCTGTCATATTGGCCAACAAAAACAGTCACTGCACTTGGCTATCAATGATTTGAGACAATGTGATAAAAGCTTGCAACAATGGTCTTTCTGATTCTCTTCCTCTCTCTCCACCTCTCTCGCTCTGCCCGTCTCTCCCTCTCTCTCTCTTCTCCTTTATCTCTGTCTCCATCTCCCTCCCTCTCTCTCTCCTGATACGACCCTCTCACTCTCTCTCCCCCCTCTCCCCCCTCCGTTCTCTTCCTCTCCCCCCTCCCTCTCTCCCGCTTTCTCTCTCTCCCCCTCTCTTTCTCTCGCTCCCTCCCTGTCTCTCTCCCCCCCCCCCCCCTCTTTCTCCCGCTCTCTGTCTGTCTCCCCCCTCGCTCCCACCTCTCTCTCTCTCAGGATGGATGAGGCTGAGGACATGCACAGTTTGCTGATGCTGACCGAGAATAACAGTGTGTTGTTGGGTGGCCTTCAGAACCACGTTATTGAAGTGGATTTAAATACGGTTCAGGAGAGTCAGAAGGTAAAGGGTCCAAGTTACAGTCCTGTAGCTCAGTGGTTAGAGCACTCGCCTCGCAATTGAGGGAACCCGGGTTCGATTCCCGGACGGGTCGAAACCTTAGGCAGGTTTCCTTACTCCACACGTCTCTGTTTACCTAGCAGTAAGTAGGAACCCAGTTGTTAGTCGATTGACGGATTCCTTTCTGGAAGTAATAATCCCTTACAAACAAAAAATAATAATAATTTGGTCTCTCAACCCACGACTGTTTGTGGGGTACTGCTGTGCGACGCATTTCACCCACCAAGTATACAGTCAATTCACTTTGCAGTATATTTTATGAAGCGCTTTGAGACGTCTCGAAGACGTGATAAGCAGCTGTATCAAATGCAGGGATTTTTATTATTATTAAAGAAAGAGCAGTCAAAAGGACGGATTCCAGCGGTGGGGAGGAGAGAGTCTCCAGGATAGAATTGCAGAGAGCAGCGGCAGAATGGCTGAAAACTCGCCCGCCTATGGTGAGGGGTGGGGACGTGAATCAGGCTGGTATTAAAGCACTCCGGGAGCCGAACTTGCATGAGGGGCAAAATATGCAGTCGATTCACTTTACGGTATATTGTGTGAAGCACTTTGAGACGTCTCGACGACGCGTTAAAGTGCTATAGCAAATGCAAAGATTATTATAAATTATATATAACTACTGATAACTTGACCCTGTCTTATTATTATATAAATGCAAGTTGCTGCTGTTGTTTGTTGAAAGATATGGGGAGGGGTTACAGGAGGCGAGATACAGTTAATAACGGAACACCCTCCCGCTTTGAAAGGAACTGCACCTATTGCATTGTAGCAGTCGGTCGGTGACTGACTGACTGACTGACTGACGTCTGTGTTTGCAGTACTCAGTGGAGGTTCCTGGAGTCACCATCATACGACAGTCCAACCGCTTCTTCTTTTGTGGCCACTCGTCAGGAAAGGTAACTACACAGCGACAGCGAGGGGGAGTGGGGGGCGGGGAGGTGAAGTGCTTTGAGATGTCTCAATGATGTGATAAGGCGCTGTATCATATGTAAGGAGTACGTGAGCTCAGAATGTATTGTTCGAGAATAGATTGAAGGGGGGGTAAATTCAGAACAAATCTCAGAAACAATCCTTCAGTGAGCGAGCAGTAAACATATGGAACAAGTTCCCTAGCAAGACAGGCAAATGAGATTATTATTATAGATTTCTGCTAGAAAATAATATCTGAGAATACAGTATAGTGGATTCCTGTAGCTCAGTGGTTAGAGCCCTCGCCTCGCAAGTGAGAGACTGGGTTCAATCCCCGGCAGGGCGAAATGTTGGGCAAGTTTCCGCACTCCACACGCCTCTGTTTACCTAGCAGCAAGTGGGAACCCGGTTGCTGGTTGATTAGCGGATCGCTTTCCCGCGGGTAATAATTCCTCAAAAAATGCACGACTGTTTGTGGGGACGCTGCTGTGCGCAATTGGCTGCCGAGTTTTACCCACAAAATACAGTCACTGCACTTTACATTATATTCTGTGAAGCGCTTTGAGACGACTCAACAACGTGATAAGGCGCTGTATCAAATGCAAGGATTATTATTATTATTACATTTTGGAGACACATGTCAAGCGACTGCCAAGATGGTGGAAGGTGAACTGGATGGACCTCGGTCTTTCATCTGGCAAGTTCCTATGTTCTTATGAACCACCTCTCCCCAATGTCTCCTCTTTAGGTATCTCTGCGGGATCTGAGGACCTTTAAGTTGGAGCACGAGTTTGATGCCTACTCAGGCAGCCTGTCTGACCTTGACGTCCATGGGAACCTTCTGGTGTCCTGTGGCTTCTCTAACCGCATGAACGGCCTGTCCTGCGACCGTTTCCTCATGGTGTACGACCTTCGCATGATGAGAGCCATCAGCCCACTGCAAGTTCACATCGATCCCCTCTTCCTGCGATTCATCCCCACCTACACCTCCAGGCTGGCCATCATCTCACAATCAGGTACCAACCCCACAGCAACAGCAGACCACACAACTGACACCTGTAGCTCAGGGGTTAGAGCACTCGCCTCGCAAGCGAGAGGACCTGGGTTCGATTCCCGGGCAGAGAAGTGTCCTTACTCCACACACACGCTTCTGTTTACCGAACAGTAAGTAGGAACCCGGTTGTTAGTCGACTGGCGGATCGGTTTCCGGGTATGATAATACAAATGATGATAATCCTTGTATTTGATACAGCACCTTATCACGTCTTCGAGGCGTCTCAAAGCGCTTCACAAGGATATACCGTAAAGTGCATTGACTGTATATTTTGGGTCGAAACGTCGACGGGAAAGGTAATTACACAACAATAATAGTAACAATCCTTGTATTTATAGTATAATTATATATATTTATAAAAGTAATAATAATCCTTGAACAGGGTTCAACAGCGAGTTATCAGGAGTGGAATTCTGTGTATAACAGCAGCGTGAGATCCTCTGGTAATAATATAATAACATAAAATTATAATAAATGAACAATATAATATACAATAAACTCTTGATAACTGATCGATCCGAACAATTATGCGTTGAGTGACCACATTTTTTTGGAGGGATTATTATCCCCGGAAAGTGATCCGTCAATTGACTAATAACCGGGTCCTTACTTGCGACTAGGTAAATAGAGGTGTGTGGAGTGAGGAAACTTGCCTAAGGTTACAGCCAGCCTGGGAATTGAACCCAGGTCCTCTCACTTGCGAGGCGAGCGCTCCAACCACTGAGCTACAGGACTCCACTGTAGTTAACTGACTGACTGATGGATTGACCGGCAGGTGTCAGCTTAGTTCAGGCCAGTTTGTTCACGCTGGAGGTTGAGCTACTAATCATACACATTTTTAAAAAAAAGGTATTGAGAAGCCACAATGACATGTGGGGAGGCCCCAGCGCAGTGGCCTGACCTCAGGGAATGGTTAACAGTAAATCACCTCGTTGTGGGAAGGGGAGAGGGACTTCACTCTCACCCTGTGAGAAAGCATTCCTCTTGCATGTGGCTGGAGTAATCTTGACACTGAGATGTCTGGTGCCCTTCAGGCCTTCAGCCTCTCCCCCACCCCTCCATCCTTTGGACCTCCATCCCACAGTCCCTCCGCCTCGCCCACCTCCCTTGACTCCTGCAAGGCCAGTATCAAGACCTTCCTCTTTGACCAGTCTCCTAGCCCCAACCCTCCCCTCCCTCCACCCCTCCTTCTCCTGACCCCCAGTTCGAGCTGGCGAAGGGAGTGGGGAGGTGACGATAGGCACGGTCAAAGAGGAAGGTCTTGATGTGTGATCTGCAAATGGGGAAGGAAGGGGCGAGGCGGAGGAATTGAGGGAGAGAGTTCCAGAAATTTGGGGCGCAGTGGCTGAATATGCGGCCACTGATGGTGGAGCAGTGGAGGCGATGGTGGAGCAAGAGGCGTGTGTGTGAGAGAGAGAGAGACAGCGAGGGGAGGTGGTGGGTAGTGGAGTGGGGAGTCAGCAGGTCAGAGAGGTAGATAGGTACCAGGGCATGAAGGGATTTGTAGATGGATTTGTAGGAGCAGCAGCCCTTAGTTGGCCTCCCGAGGGAATGTTTGCAGTGAATATTCCTGATTTTTTTTACCTGGAATACCGTGAGGTCATCGCCAGTCTTTTGGCTGCTCGGTTTCCCATTCCCGCCCACCCCGTCCTCTGCGTGCCCGGGGTGGGAGATTGCTAGTGGGTTATTCTCTGTCCACCCACAGGCTTACAGGCAATAGAGGCTGAGAGGTGGTGAAGCACTAGCCCTCTCTCTCTCTCGCTCGCCCTCTCTCTCTCTCACTCGCCCTCTCTCTCTCGCCTCTCCCTCTTGCTCTCTCATTCCTGTCTCGGACTCTCACTCGCCCGCTTTCTGTCTTGCCTCTCTCTCTCTCTCTCTGTTGGCTACCCTTTAAGAAATTAAGGACCAATTAACTAGGACCAATGCAAGGGGATCAGGAGGTAGAAAAGCACGAAGCAGGGAGAACTGACTAGCGGGTCTCCGGTTGGATTGTTTGATTTGCAACTTGGAGCTGAGAATAAAAGAGTTCTAAACATTGAATGTTGAGGACATAACACTCTCTGTAGCCTTCTCGCTCTCTCTCTCTCTCTCTCGCTCACCCTCTCTCCCTCTTTCTTTCTCTCATAGAATTATACAGCACAGAAGGAGGCCATTCGGCTCATCTTGTCTGTGCCGGCTCTTTGACAAGAGCTTCCAAATATAGTGTAAAGAGCTAACCAAATATAGGTAGCCCTCTCCCTCGCCCTCTCTCTCACTTTCTCTCTCATTCGTCCTGGGCGGCTGAGATCAGGACAGAAATTGTGGAGATGGAAATTTGACACCTGAAAGGATTCCCAATAACAGAGTGGTGGTGGGCGAGCAACATCAAGCCATTGTGAGAAGCGTTTCATTGCCTCAGCCTGTGTGGCGCGGGGGAACTCTCTCTCATGTTACACTTACATCCGTGGTCGCCTGGGGCTCAAATACAGGCTCATTCATCATCACATTCTGGTATGAGAGGAGTGGTTAGAGAGTTGGATGGGATATGCTTACAGACTTAGTGGATTCTTGTGTTTCAGGAAGAAAACTTTTTTTGTCAGCAGGATGTCTGACTTACAGAAAAACCCATCAAAGAGTTTCCAAACCCAACATTACGTGTATCCCACCTACACACATGGAAATCCCAGAGATAGATTGTTGGAATGGAATGCGCTCTCTCCCCCTCTCTCTTTCTCATCCTTCCTGGAAAGATGCATCCTGCTCACCCAGGGGCAGGTTGGCAAGAGCCAAGGGTTGGGACTCCAGAGTGTGCGTTGGGTTAACTGCTGGAGTCTAACCAGCTAAGCTGGTTGGGGGTGGGGTGGGGGGTTGCGGCTATATGGGCTAGCAGATTCTGAAGCCTCATCGCTGTGAGCTTGGTAGCAGTGACGGGCTGGGCTCAGTTCTAACCCATTCCCCAGAGTCTTTCAGATGTTCCTCCTTTTCCTTTCAGGAATGCAATAACATGGGTGTAATAAATTGTCAGTCAAAACCCCACCAGGTGCCTCCCAGGCAACTTGAATCAAGTGTTGCGGCCGTGTGTCTGTAGGCAAATTCCTCACCCAGTAAATCCCCCCCCAAATGCCTTGAGTGGAGTTCTGTAGTTCAGTGGTTAGAGCGCTCGCCTTGCAAGCGAGAGGGCCTGGGTTCGATTCCCGGCAGGGTGAAATGTTGGGCAAGTTTCCTTACTCCACACATAATAATAATAATAATCCTTGCATTTGATATAGCGCTTTTCACGTCGGGAGGACGTCCCAAAGCGCTTCACAGAACACACTGTAAAGTGAATTGACTGTACATTTGTGGGCGAACGCGGCAGCCAATTGCGCACAGCAATGTCCCACAAACAGTCGGGGATTGAAAATGACCAATTTATTATTGTTTTGGTTTTGGAGGGATTATTATTAGGCTCTGTGTGGAGTAAGGAAACTTGCCCAAGGTTTCCCTGCCTGGAATTGCAAAGCGAGTGCTCTAACCACTGAGCTACAGGACTCCACACGCCTCTGTTTATCCAGCAGTAAGTAGGAACCCGGTTGTTACTCAATTGGTGGATCGTTTTTTCAGGGGTAATAATCCCTTCAAAAAAAAAATTGGTCACTTCAATCCACGACTATTTGTGGCTGCAGCGTTTCGCCCACAAAATATACAGTCAATTCACTTGACAGTACGTTCTGTGAAGTGCTTTGAGACATCTCGAAGATGTCTGTATGTATCAAATGCAAGGATTATTATTATTATTGAGTTGAGACATCCTCCCGATGTCAAAGGTGCCGTATCCAATGCAAGGATTGTTGTCATATGAATAATAATAATAATCCTTGCATTTGATATAGCGCCTTATCACGTTGTTAAGATTTCTCAAAGCGCTTCACAGAATATACTGTAAAATGGATTGACTGTGTGTTTTGTGGGTTAAACGAGGAAGCCAATCACGCACAGCAGTGTCCCACAAACAGTTGTGGATTGAGTGATCAATTTTTTGGGGGGTGGGGGAGGGGAGATATTATTACCCCCCGAAAAGTGATCCTCCAAGCGACTTAACATTCAGGTTCCTACTTACTGCTGTGTGTGTGGGTGTGGAGTAAGGAAACTTGCCTAAGGTTTTGTCCTGACCCGTCTGGGAATTGAACCTGGGTTGTCTCACTTACGAGGCGAATGCTCTTAACCATTGAGCTACAGGACTCCACTGTAGTTAACTGATTGGCAGGTGTCAGCTTGGCTCAGTCAAGCGTTTACAAGCCGCACTTTGGTCATTGAGTCCCTACTATGCTACTGGACTGTTGCCTTACTGATTACCTTGCCTATTGACATGTCTATCGTTGTGTCTATTGCCGTGTCTATTGCCTTGCCTATTGCCGTGTCTATTGCCTTGCCTATCGGCATGTCTATCCCTGTGTCTATTGCCTTGCAGGACAGTGCCAGTTCTGTGAGCCGACGGGCCTGGCGAGCCCGGTGGACATTTTCCACGTGAACACGGTGGGGCAGTTAGTGATGTCATTCGACGTGTCGTCCAGCAAACAGGCGCTGGTGTTCGGAGACTCCGGGGGCTGTGCCCACCTGTGGGCAGATTCACCCAACGCCACCTTCAATGCCTACTCCCGAGAGACAGAGTTCCCCATGCCCTGCATGGTGGATTCACTGCCCATCCTGGACTGGAACAATGACCTCCAGCCTCTGGCCCTCATCCCCGTGCCTCTCATCAGTGAGACCCTGCTGTCTGACTGGCCCTCAGCAAACTCCATCGTCACACCCAGGTACCTGACTGCCAGACAAGGACAACTTGCATTTACACAACGCCCCCCCCCTCACGCAGGGTAGAGTCCCAGAGTAGCTTGACAGTGGCAGAGCACGACGCTGAGCGAGAGGAGGGGGAGGTGACCGTAGGCATGGTCAAAGAGGGGGAAGGAAGAGGCGAGGTGGAGGGATAGAGGGAGAGAGTTCCAGAGTTTCGAGGCGTTTAGTGGCTGAAAGCGCGGCCACCGATGGTGGAACGGAGGGCATGAGGGACAAGCAGGAGGCCGGAGCCAGTCGAGCGGAGGCAGTGGGTTGTGGGTTGGGGAGTAAGTGGGTCGGGGAGGGAGGGAGAGAGGGAGGGGGAGGGAAGGAGGGAGGGGGTGGGTCGGTGGGTGGGTGGGTGCCAGGGTATGAAGGGATTTGAAGCCGAAGTGTTCGAAGGTAGGGAGCCAGTGGAGCCGGGCGAGGACTGGTGTTGACCAGTGTTTTGAGGAGGGAGGGAGCGGAGCAGAAAAAAATCCAGATGAAACGAAACGCTGTGCGTGACTCTATCGAATCTCGCAGGAACCGACACCGCGCCCAGCTGGCCTGCTCACGCATGTTCTCCCGTGTTCGCTGTGTTCCAGGCGTGCCCCGCCGGTCGATCTGGAGATCCTCCGCACCATGAAGAAGGTCGGCTTCATCGGCTACGCCCCCAACCCCCGCACCAAACTCCGCAACCAGGTAACTCGGGCCGGAAAACAGAGAGGTTAAGGAGTCTTGTGTCTGTCGCATGTACACGCCTGATCACGTCAAGGTGAATCCACGTGTGGCCTGAAGTGCCCCAGGGAACATAGGAACAGGAGGAGGCCATTCAGCCCCTCCCTCAAGTCTTCTGCCATTCTATTAGATCACAACATACAGTCACTACACAACATACAGTCACTACACAACATACAGTCACTACACAACATAGTGTCACTGCACAACATACAGTCACTGCACAACATACAGTCACTACACAACATACAGTCACACAACATACAGTCACTACACAACATACAGCACACAACATACAGTCACTACACAACATACAGCCACTACACAACATACAGCCACTACACAACATACAGCCACTACACAACATACAGCCACTACACAACATACATTCACTACATAACATACAGTCACTACACAACATACAGTCACTACACAACATACAATCACTACACAACATAGTGTCACTGCACAACATACAGTCACTGCACAACATACAGTCACTACACAACATACAGTCACTACACAACATACACTCATTACACAACATACAGTCATTACACAACATACAGTCACTACACAACAGTGTCACTGCACAACATACAGTCACTGCACAATATACAGTCACTACACAACATACAGTCACACAACATACAGCCACTACACAACATACAGCCACTACACAACATACAGTCACTACACAACATACAGTCACTACACAACATACAGTCACTGCACAACATACAGTCACTACACAACATACAATCATACAACATACATTCACTACATAACATACAGTCACTACACAACATACAGTCACTACACAACATACAATCACTACACAACATATAGTCACTACACAACATACACTCATTACACAACATACAGTCATTACACAACATACAGTCACTACACAACAGTGTCACTGCACAACATACAGTCACTGCACAACATACAGTCATTACACAACATACAGTCACTACACAACAGTCACTACACAACATACAGTCACTACACAACATACAGTCACTACACAACATAGTGTCACTGCACAACATACAGTCACTGCACAACATACAGTCACTACACTTTACAGTATATTCTGTGAAGCGCTTTGAGACGTGATAAGGCGCTATATCAAATGTAAGGATTATTGTTATCATCTGTATCTAAACTCCAAAGACGTTTGTGAGTCTAAAGCTGCATTGCCTGATAAGCCTTCAGTTTCTGTCTGTCTGTCTGTCCCTCTGTCTGTCCCTCTATCTGTCTCTGTTTCTCTCCATTTCTCAGTCTATCTGTGTCTCCGTCTCTGTCTCCTATCTGCCAATCAATCGGTGTCTGTCTGCAGGTTCCTTATAAGCTGAAGGAGGTGGAGACGGAGTTTGACAGTTACAGCCAAGTTCCGGAGTCTCCCATTGGGAGAGAGGAGGAACCTCACCTGCACATGGTCCCAAAGAAATACCGAAAGGTCAGAATTCTTTTTTAAAAAATTGTTTTAAAAAAAATCCCTCCTCCTCTCCTCGCCCCCTCTTCGACTGCTGTGTAATCTGGTCGTGTGATTTTTTTTTTCCTCCAGGTGACGATAAAATATTCCAAGCTCGGTCTGGAAGACTTTGACTTCAAACACTACAACAAGACGCTGTTTGCTGGGCTGGAGCCGCACATTCCCAATGCTTACTGTAACTGTATGATTCAGGTCAGAGACACATAATCCTGTAGCTCACTGGTTAGAGCCCTCGCCGCGCAGGCTAGAGGACCCAGGTTCGATTCCCGGGTGGGTCAGGGTTAAACCTTAGACACGTTTCCTTACTCCACGCACACGAACCCTCTGTTTACCCAACAGTAAATAGGAACCTGGTTGTTAGTCGATTAGTGGAGCGCTTTTGGGGCGGGGGTGGGGGGGGGTAATTATCCCTCCAAAAATATATAATAATTTGTCTCTCGATTCACCACTGTTTGCGGGGACGCTGCTGTGCCGCGTTTCACCCACAAAACACGCAGTCAATTCACTTTACAGCGTATCCCGTGAAACGCTTTGAGACGTCTCAACGATGTGATAAGGCGCTGTGTGAGATGCAAGGATTATTATTATTAGGAACCAGATTAAAGGGAGCTGAGGACTGGCTTTGCTCCTCAGCGCTGTTTGTTTCAGTGGAGGGCGGGTGCAGGATGCTTTTAAATTTGGCTTGTACTGAGGTGACAGCTGAGGGAGGGAGGTGACTTTGGTGTGTGCACTGAGCCGCACAGTTATCAGTGTTTGTGTTGCCGCATCAACCCACAAAGTAAGTTCCCCATTATCCTTGGGGCCGTGGTGAGGTGCTCGGCGGGTGTTTCCCCACAAGAGGGGGATAGAGGGGAGAGTTTGCAGGTGAGTCACTCTCTGACGCTCCCCCACCCCCCCCCCCCCCGCACACAACAACAACAACTTCCATTTACCCAGCGCCCCTCATGCTGGCTCGCGTCTCAGAGCCCTTGATTGTGATGGAGCACGACACCGAGCCAAGGGGAAGGGGAGGCAGGCGACAGGGCAAAACCTTGGGCACGTTTCCTTCCGTACCCCTCGCGCCTCAGCAATAAGCAGGAACCCGGTTGTCAGTCGATTGGCGGATCGCTTTTCTGGGGGTAATAATGCCGCCACATAATAAATAAATAAATAAACTGGGACGTTCAATCCATGACTGTGTCTGGGGACACTGCCGTGTGCAATTGGCTGCCGCGTTTCACCCCCATAGTGCACAAGTCCATCCAGTTTGCAGTGTATCCTGTGAAGCGCTTTGAGACGTCTCAACGATGTGACAAGGCGGTCTATCAAATGCAAGGATTATTATTATTATTGTTTTGAGCCGTGATGTGTGGGGTGCCCGGCTTGAGGGTAGGACATAGGGATGTTCTGGGTGCTGTATGGGTTGAGGGGGGAAGGTATTAAGCTGGGCTGAGGGTGGCGGGGGCTGGGCTGAGTGGTGGTGGGGGCTGGGCTGAGTGGTGGTGGGGGCTGGGGTGGGCTGAGGTGGCGGAGGCTGGGCTGAGGGTGGCGGAGGCTGGGCTGAGGGTGGCGGGGGCTGGGCTGAGGGTGGCGGGGGCTGGGCTGAGGGTGGCGGGGGCTGGGCTGAGGGTGGCGGGGGCTGGGCTGAGGGTGGCGGGGGCTGATCTCTCGCTCTCTGTGTTCCAGGTGCTCCACTTGTTGGAGCCGATCCGTTGCCACGTCCAGAACCACTTGTGCCAGAAGGAGTTCTGTCTGGGCTGTGAGCTGGGTTTCCTCTTCCACATGCTGGACCTCTCGCGAGGAGACCCCTGCCAGGTAACAGCCGCCCGGGAGACAGTCCCCCCACCCCCACCCCGCAAACCTCGGGTTGGGGGGAGGGCGAGTGAGTGCAGGGGTGGTCCTGAATTCTCTCTGACAGTGTCAGTACCAGTTATTGCCTGTTGGGGGCACCACTGGACACAGCCTGAGTGGTGCAACAGCGCTCTCTGCAGGTGGCGAGTGTGATAGCAGCTCTGCTTGTCTAAATATGATCTGTGATTAGCGTTCGTTTAAATAAATCTCCTCTCACGCATTCTGCAGCTAAGCCGCGTGTACCACGCATTCTCCGTATACTGCAGCACTCTCGCGTGCACTCTACATCTGCTCCCAACTACGGTCGAACCCACACTGTGTGACTGGGGGCAGGAGGGGGAGGGTTTAAGGTTTAAGTGCTCTAATATTTGGAGTCTTGGAGTCCCTGTGGCTCAGTGGTTAGAGTGCTCGCCTCGCCAGCGAGAGGACCTGGGTTGGATTCCTGGGCAGGACCGTACCTTACTCCGCACACCTCTGTTTACCAGCAGTAACTGGGTACCCGGTTGCTGGTCGATTGGCGGATCACTTTTCCGCGGGTAATAATAATCACTTCAAAAAAGGAAAATCATAGTAATTTGGTCACTCAATCCCCGACTGTTTGCGGGACACTGCTGTGCGCGATTGATGGGTTTTCTTAAGCTCGGTGATGGGTTTTCCCCACCTGTCAGACACCTGGCTGACCAAAAAAAAAATCGACTTTACAGTATATTCTGTATAGGGTTTGAGACATCTCAACGGCATGATAAAGCGCTACAGTAAACCTCACATCAGTCATATCACTTGGGACCAGACATTTATATGACTTATCCAAAGTATGAGTTATGTGAAACGTACAAGTTATAGGGAATTCAACGGGACTTTTACAATTTACGCAGATCAAACAACTGCAAGGCTTATTATTTGGGACTTGATAAGGCGTATTATTGTAAACCTATATCAAATGCAAGGATTATTATTAATATTTAATAACACTTACACTGTCTCTCAGGCCAGTAATTTCTTGCGTGCTTTCCGCACCATTCCCGAGGCCTCAGCTCTGGGGCTGATCCTGGCTGATTCGGACGAGGCGACCGGGAAAGTGAACCTGGGCCGTCTGGTACAGAGTTGGAACCGTTTCATCCTGACCCAGCTTCACCAGGAGACACAGGAGCAGGAGGGGCCCCAGGCCTATCGCAGTGTCATGGGCAGGTCAGGCTGAGCGCTAGCTAAATCCCTGCTTGTCCTCCTCCCCAACTCCTCCCTCCACAGGCTGCAGATCATCCAGAACTCTGCAGCCCGTGTCCTCTTCCGCACCAGTCTCCGTGACCCCATCTCCCCCATCCTCGCCCGACTCCACTGGCTTCCCATCACACAGAGGATACAGTTCAAGATCCTGATCCTCACCTTCAAAACCCTCCATGGCCTCGCTCTCCTACCTCTGCGACCTCCTAACCCCCTACCATCCTACTCGCTCCCTCCCCTCAGCGGGCTCTGGCCTGCTTCACATTCCACGCCTTGCCTGCCTCACTATTGGCGGGCGGGCCTTCTGCCACTCTGCCCCCACCCTCTGGAACTCCATCCCACACTCCCTCCGCATCGCCCCCTCCCTTGCCTCCTTCAAGACCCATCTCAAGACCCTCCTCTTCGACCGTGCCTTCGGTCACCCCCATACACCTACCCTCCCTGCCCTCCACCCCTCCTGATCCCAACCACCAGCTCGGGTGCAGATCCCTGACTGCGTCTTGGGACGTCCTCCTGATGTGAAAGGCGCTGTGTAAATATCATTTGTTGTTGTTATTACACCGGTGGGCAATAACCCCCACCTCTCACCCCTTCTATCCTCCCCTCTCTCACGACCTCCCTCCCTCAATCCATCACCTCCTCCCAAGTCTTTGAGATGTCTCAAAGTGCTTCACAGAATATACTGTAAAGTGACTGTATATTTTGTGGGCGAAACGCGGCAGCAAATTGCACACAGCAGCATCCTGCAAACAGTCGTGGATTAAGCGACCAATTTATTATTATTTATGTGTGGAGTAAGGAAATTTGCCTAAAGTTTCACCCTGCCCGGGAATCAAACCTGGATCCTCTCACTTGCGAGCCAAGTGCTCTAACCACTGAGGTACAGAACTCCACATGGCCTAGTCCTGTTCCTATGTTCTCCCTTTCTGTATCTGTCTGTCCCTCTCCACACACACATATACACACACACAACACACACACCACACACTCACACATATACACGCACACATATACCCACACACACACACATACATATACGCACACACCACACACAACGTACATCACGCAACACACATCACACACACAACACTCACACCACACACACACGCACGCATACCCGTTACGGTCCTCTTTACGTTGACGCCTTGTCTCTGGGTTTAGTACCTTTGGATCCTCTGGGGAGTCGGCCATTGGGAAGCTGTTTGGCTGCGAGGTAGAAAACTGCAGCACCTGCCGCTGTGGGAAGGAAACCGTCCGGGTCTCGTCCAGTCTCCTCTTCACTCTGCAGTACCCGGACATGAGCTGTGAGGGGCCGAGCGCTCGCGCAGCAATGTGGCTGTGGGGGGGGCGGAGGAGGGGGGCAGTACTGCAACAGTCAGCCAGCAGTAATGCAGCAATTAACGCACCACAATGTGGCAATTAGCACGCAGTCCTGCACTGATTTGTGCGCAGCATCACAGCGATTAACACACAGTGATGCAGCGATTTACAAATTTCCTTCACGCCCTGGCATCTCCCTCCCTCCCTCTGCGACCTGCTTCCCTCTCCCCCCAACTCCACCACCCGCTGCCCCCGCTTGGCTGGCTCCAGCTTCCTGCTCGTCCTTCACCCCCTCCCACTCCACCATCAGTGGCCATGCCTTCAGCCACAGGGCAGGACAGGACAGAGCAGGGCCTGAAACTCCCTCCCTCAATCCCTCCGCCTCGCCCCCTCCCTCCCCGCTTTCAATCCCGCCTGAAGACCTTTTTGATCACGCTCACGGTCACCTCCCCCCTCCCTCTCCCCCCGGCTCGGGGTCAGACTCTGCTACTGTCAAGTGCTCCGGGACGCTACCCCACGTGAAGGGCTCTGTGTAAATGCATGTTGTTGTTGTTGTTTCCCTTTTGTGAGGTGTGGATTTCCCTTGTCCAGGCAAGCCTATACGTCAGTACGAGTTTGCTGAAGTGCTGAAGAGAAGCATTTGCCTCGAACAGAGCACCCAAGCCTGGTGTGAGAACTGTGAAAAATACCAGCCAACAGTGAGTGTGTTTGCCACAGAGACGCTGCTCTGCCCTGCCTTGCCCTTCCCTTCCCTGCCCTTCCCTTCCCTTCCCTGCTCTGCCCTGCCCTGCCCAACTCTGCCCTGCTCTGCACTGCTCTGCCTTGCTCAACAAATGAGACCATGTGGAAGTAAACACTCCTCTGTTTACCTAGCAGGAAATAGGAACTGGTTGTTAGTTGATTGGCGGATCGCTTTCCGGAGCTAATATTAATCCATTCCCCCCCCCAATAATAATAATAATTTGGTCACTCAATCCACGACTGTTTGTGGGGACGCTGCTGTGTGCAGTTGGCTGCCGAGTTTCACCCACTACGCTTTGTAGTATATCCTGTGAAGTCCTTTGAGATGCCTCAATGACGTGATGAGGCGCTGCATCAAATGCAAGGATTAGTATTATTATTGAGAATGATGATAATTTTATTTAGAAGTTCTTTGTTGTATTCAGGAGAAGTGTTTTAACTGTATTTAGCCTTCCGGAGAGTCGATGTCGGTGAGTGTGTAGTGTAGTGTGTGAGTGCGTGTGTGTAGTGTAGTGTGTGAGTGCGTGTGTGTGTGTGTGTAGTGTAGTGTGTGAGTGCATATGTGAGTGTGTAGTGTGTGAGTGCGTGTGTGAGTGTGTGTGTGATGGTGTGTGTGAGGGTATGTGTGAGCGCCATCATTTTCATGGCAGATAATGATCCATCGCCATGTTCGGCGACACATCTTCCGTAACATGGACGGAGTGAAGAAGCGGTTACTGGAATCAGACATTGTTACTGCAACAGAAACTAAAAATTAATTGTAAGAAAAAAATAGCAGTGGTGGGAGGGGGGGTCGCGGGGGAAGTGGAGTGGGGTAACAGGACTTTGTTGTACAGGACCTGTACAACACTGTGTGTGCTGTGGGTGGGTGGGGAGGGGATTTCAGCCTCCAGCTCCGTTACTGTTAAGCATTCAGAGGTGCTGTCGTGCGTTAATTATAATAATAATCCTAATAATAATAATCCTTGCATTTGATATAGCCTTTTCACGTCGGGAGGACGTCCCAAAGCGCTTCACAGAACACACTGTAAAGTGAATTGACTGTATATTTGTGGGCGAACGCGGCAGCCAATTGCGCACAGCAATGTCCCACAAACAGTCGTGATTGAAAATGACCAATTTATTATTGTTTTGGTTTTGGAGGGATTATTATTAGGCTCTGTGTGGAGTAAGGAAACTTGCCCGAGGTTTCGCCCTCTGCCTGGATTGAACTCAGGTCTCTCACTTGCAAAGCGAGTGCTCTAACCACTGAGCTACAGGACTCTACTATAACAAAGCACGGAGGAACGACCAACTTCCGAGTCAGCGGGTCACTGCTGAAGTCACTTCCTGAGTCAAGCAAAGGGCGCCATATAAACACAAGTTGTTGTCTCAAGCACTGTGTGGATATATAAATCGTGTACAGAGTAACTCAATGGACTGAGAGGACTTTTTAAAATTATTTAACTCCCTTGTAATTCCTACGTTCACGTAAGTTTACTCCTCATCTACACGTAGCGCATCATAATAATCAAAATAATAATCCTCGCATTTGATACATTGGTTTATCACGTTTTCGAGACGTCTCAAAAGTGCTTCACAGAGTATACTGTAAAGCGAATTGACTGTATATTTTGGGTGTGAAACGCGGCAACCAGTTGTGCACAGCAGCGTCCCCACAAACAGTTGTGGATTGAATATTAATTGAGTACGAGTATGAATTGTATTGAATATGCACAAGTTTAAACCTATTTAAAAAAAACTGAAGGGATTGTTATCCCTTGAAAAGCGATCCACTCAATCAACTAACAAGCAAGTTCCTACTTACTGCTGGGTGTGTGGAGTAAGGAAAGTTGCCCAACATTTCGCCCGGCCCGGGAATCAAGCCCAGGTCCTCTCGCTCGCGAGGCGAGTGCTCTAACCACTGAGCTTCAGGACTCTATGTAGATAAATAAACCTGGATATGTACATGGCGCATAATAAACATCTGCCTTTGTGATATCGCAAAGATTTGGTCATTACCCATTCACTTCACTTGTTGATTTCCTTGGTTTGCTCGGCTTGGCTTCTAATTGCCTTTGTGATCTCTTCCAGGTCCAAACCAGGAATATCCGATGTCTCCCTGATGTTCTAGTTATAAACTGTGAAGTTAATAGCACGAAGGAGGCTGAGTTCTGGAAATGCCAAGCTGAGGTGTGTCTAGAGGATAGTAGACACACTAGATTGTTATTAATGTGCCAGGTTTTCGTTCAATAGGTGGTAGTCCAGTTCCTGAGCCAGGAGGGTCCACAGTATTCCAGGGCACTGCTGATGACAGCACAGCCCAGCCTGGCTCATCGGCAGGACCTGGAAGGGCAGACCAGTTACTGGGGGCAGGAAGTCATCCCACTCAGCTCTGTTAACCCTGCAGCCAAAGCCCTAACGGCGAGGGTGGTCCTGGCTGGACAAGCAGTGGGAAAGCTTAGCCAGAAGCGCTCTCTCTCTCTCTCTCTCTCAATGGCCAAGCTATGTGTGGTTTTAGCTGGTTAGACTCCAGCAGTTACACACACTCTGGGCTTCCCCCCCCCCCCCACCCAAGCCTTGGCTCTCGCCAACCTGCGCCTAATACTCTCTGGAATTAGGTAAGCAGGGGGCGTCCCTCTAGGGAGAGAGAGAGAGTGCATTCCATTCCAACAATCTATCTCCGGGGTTTCCGTGTGTAGGTGGGAGGCCGGGAATTCTCAGTTGGGTTTGGAGATGCTTGACCACGGAGATGGGTTTCTGCGTGTATCAGCCTGAACCCCCACAAAAAATATTATGATCCATGTTGCTTTGAATGGGCGAGTGGGGTGCTGGGTGGACAGGGACCGTGAAGACGCATGAGCTGGTGGGAGGGTTACTGCGGGTATTGTTAGGTCAGGGTATCGAGGGATGGGGAGCAAAGGAGGGTAATTGGAGTTGAGGTACAGATCAGCTGTGATCTTATAGAATAACGGAGCAGGCTCGAGGGGCTGAATGGCCTCCTCCTGTTTCTACGTATGTTTTGCCTGAATGTTTGTGTTATTCCCTGACAGTACGAGTTCCACAACAGAATGAAGAAGGAGAATTCTGAGGCCATTAAAATGAAAGAGAGTAACCCTGTAGAATGGTAGGTTCCCCCGATAACAATAATCCTCGCATTTGACACAGCGCCTTCGAGACGTCTCAAAGCGCTTCACAGGATACACTGTCAAGTGAATTGAATGTGTATTTTGCGGGCGAAACGCGGCAGCCAATTGCTCACAGCAGCGTCCCCACAAACAGCCGTGGATTGAGTGACCAAATTATTAATATTTTTTTAAATTTATTTTTGTTTTGAAGGGATTATTATCCCCGGAAAAGCGATCCGCCAATCGATTTAGCAACCGGGTTCCTACTTACTGCTGGGTAAACAAGCGTATGGAGTAAGGAAACTTGCCCAGTGTTTTGCCCCGCCCGGGAATCAAATCCATGTCCTTTCGCTTGCGAGGCGAGTGCTCTAACCACTGAGCTACAGGACTCCACATAATTATTATTATCGTGACTGATATTCATTTCAGCTGGTCTGACAGGCGATGGAAATTGATTGGGAATGATTTTGTTTTCCAGGGAAGCCTTGTGCAACGCCGAGGGTTTAAACTTCTTCACCTCCATGGAGGAAATGAAGCACATCTGGATTCCGTTCTCCATCAAAATGAAGTTGAACAAAAACAAGAAGCTGGAAGTCAACAACTGGAACGAGAAGGAGGAAGTATGTAAACTGGCCCCGGGGGGGCTAGGCGGGGTTAGGATGTGGAAGGTAGTTGGTTAGAGCGCTCGCCTCACAAGCGAGAGGACCCCGGTTCGATTCCCGGCCGGGCAGGGCGGGACCTTAGGCAAGTTTCCATGTTATACTCGAGGCAGAATCCATGCGATTAGCTTTCGGAAGGTGTATATAGATACAAACCGATATAGGAACAATTAAACAGATATAGCAAACAGCGAATTAAGCAGATATAGAAACACAAAATAGACAGTCTCGCCCACAAGATACCCAGTCACTACACTTTGTAGCGTATCCTGCGAAGCGCTTTGCGGTGTCTCGAAGACGCAATACGGTGTTATATCAAATGCAAGGTTTATTATTATTATTATCATTCGGCCTATCGTGACTGTGCTGGCTCTTTGAAGGAGCTATCCCAACTAGTCTCCCCCCACCAACCCCGCGCTCTTTCCCCGTAGCCTTGCTGGCACATCTGTTCCCTTTTCGAGTACCTCGACAATTCCCTTTTGAAAGTTGTCATGGAATCTGCTGATACCGGCCTCTTCAGGGGTTGGGTTCCAGGCGGTAACTGCTGCTCTGTGTTGTGTTGTGCTGGACAGTGTGATGACGAGGAGAACACCTTCCTGTATGACCTGGTGGTCACTGTTGCCCACGTGCTGGATCCTCGGACGGGAGGAAACCTCGTGGCTCACATCAAAGTCGGGGAAACGTACCACCAGCGGAAAGAGGTACGGCCGCTAGTGTGGGGGTCAGAACGCTCTCGTCTCACAAGCCAGAGGCCACGAGTTCCGTTCCCGGGCGGGGCCAAACCTTATAGCCGATCAGCAAATCGTTTAGATTTCTGTGAGGAAATAATATCCCGTGTCACTGTCTTGGCGAATGGTTCATGATGTAGAACGTATGTTGTGTTTTAGGACCAAACCCGCGCACTACTTTTGATAGGGATTAAACTTGCGCGTATTCAGAACAATTCATACTCGTACTCAATTCATACGCAACCCACGGCTGTTTGTGGGACGCTGCTGGGCGCAATCGGCTGCCACGTTTCGCCCACAAAATATACAGTCAATTCACTTTACAGTGTATCCTGTGAAGCGCTTTGAGACGTCGCTCAGACATGATAAGGCTCTGTATCAAATGCAATTATTATTATTACACAGTATATACAGGGTGACCAAAAAGTCCTGATAACGACCCTATTATCTAAAAAACAATTATCATTTCTTTTAAGGCTTATTAAAGAGAAATGAACCCTCACTTGCTTCCTTCAAGACCCTGCTCTTCAAGACCCTGCTCAACCGTACCTTGCTCCCCCCCCTGTCCCACCCTCCCTGATCCCGACCCCCAGCTCGGGTCCGAAACACTCGATTGTCCAGCGCCTTGGGACATCTTCACGACGTGATTGGCGCTTTCCATGTGTAACTTGTTCTTGTTGTTGCTGCAGGGTGTG
This sequence comes from Callorhinchus milii, assembly GCF_018977255.1. Lineage (NCBI taxonomy): Eukaryota > Metazoa > Chordata > Chondrichthyes > Chimaeriformes > Callorhinchidae > Callorhinchus > Callorhinchus milii. Next base: position 1,286,001 of record NW_024704768.1, read on the forward strand.
ACTCACAAGCAGTGGTATCTCTTCAATGATTTCCTGATCGAACCGATTGATAAGGTAATAATATTATGAGTTGCTATTATTCAGTTTTTCATTGCAATATTTTTGGCCAATATTGATTACATTGAAACACCCCCATCCCCGTTGGGACTCAAATGCCCTCATCACCGGTCTCTCCAGGTCCACCTTGCATAGGAACCAGCTGATCCCAAACTCCGCCGCCCACATCCTCACCCCCACCAAACTCCCCCCCACATCACACCAGTTCTAGCCAAGCTCCACTGGCTCCCAATGGCTGAACAGATTGATTCCAAGATCCTCACACTCGTTTTCAAATCGCTTCATGTCCTGGCACCTCCCTCCCTCTCTGACCTGCTTACCCCCCGACCCACTACCCGTTGCCTCCGCTCAACCGGCTCCGGCCTCTTGCTTGTCCCTCGTGCCCCCCACTCCACCATCAGAGTGGGGGCCACTAAACGTCCGGAAACTGGAACTCTCTCCCTCAATCCCTCCGCCTCGCCGCCTTCCTTCCCCGTCTTCAGGTCTTGCCTGAAGACCTTCCTCTATCAACCGTGCCTACAGTGACCTTCCCACCCCCGGCTTGGGGTCATGCTCCGCCACTGTCAAGCGCTCGGGGACGCTGTCCTACGTGAGTGGGCCCTGTGTAAATGCAAGTGGTCGTTGTTGGGTCCGCCACCAATGCTGGCTTCCCTTGGATCACCAATTGGGAAGGTTACTTGTGCGTCCACCAACGGGGAAGCTTGATTGTGCCAGCCAATGTGGAGACGGGCTCTGTCTGTGTGTGTGTCGGGGTGTGGAGGGAGAATGTTTATTGTTGGGGGGGGGGGGGGGGGTCATTGATACCCTTTTGAAGCCATCTAAACGCTGTGTCTTTGTGGCTCTCGCTCGCAGTGTGATCCCGTGCAGTTTGATTTGAGTTGGAAGATTCCCTGCAGCCTGTACTACGCCAGACGCAACCTCAACTCCAGGCACGACTTAACCAGTAGGTAGTGAGAATGTGACGCTCAGCGAGCCCCGGCCCCGCTCCACAACCCCCCCCCCCCCCACCCCCCGTCAGTCTCTCTCTCTCTTTCGCTCACTTTCTATCCCTCTCTCTCTCATTCTCTCTGTCACACTCTCTCATTCTCTTCCTCACACTCTCACCCTCTCTCTCTCTCTCTCTCTCTCTCTCTCCGTGCTGTTCAGTAAAGAACCCGATTGAAGCCAGCGTGCTGTTGACCGAGGCCTCACTGGCCAGGAAACAGAGGAAATCTCATGCCACCTTCATCCCCCTGATGCTGAATGAGATGCCGCAACGAAATGACCTGGTGGGGCTGGACGCAGAGTTCGTCACATTGAACCAGGTTTGTCCCTCAAGCCTCCTCATTACTACCCTCCTCAGGACATCCTCCCCAAATGAGAGGCAGATATAGTTTGTTGTTGTGGAGTCCTGTAGCTCAGTGGTTAGAGCACTCGCCTCGCAAGCGAGAGACCTGGGTTTGGTTCTTGGGGCAGGGCCAAATATTGGGCAAGTTTCCTTACTCCACACGTCTCTGTTTACCAGCACTAAGTAGGAACCATGTTGTTAGTCGATTGGCAGATCGAACCCAGGTCCCGCTTGAGAGGCGAATGTTTTGAGACATCTCCACCACGTGATAAGGCTCAGATGCGAGGATTATTATTATTATTATTGTTATTATTTAATCCCGGTGGACTGTGGTGTGGGGGGCGGGTGGGGAGGAGTGAAGGAATGCCATGTGTTTTGTTGTTGTTTATTTTTCTGTCTGATCTCCTGGTTTCTCCCACTCGTTGGCAGGAGGAGGCGGAGCTCCGGAGCGACGGGACCAAATCCACCATCAAACCCAGCCAGATGTCGGTGGCCAGGATCACCTGCGTCCGGGGTCAGGGCAGAACGAGGGCGTCCCCTTCATCGACGATTACATCTCCACACAGGAACAGGTGACGTGACGAAACCCCAAACCCCCCCCCCCCTTCGCCCCCAGCTCGGGCCCCATCGTAGAAACAGGAGGAGACCATTCAGCCCCTCGAGCCTAGTCCGCCATTCTAGAAGATCACGGCTGATCTGTACTTTAACCCCAATTACCCCCCTTTGCCCCGTATCTCCTGACCTGACAAACATCTCCCACCTCAGTCTGGACAATGTGACTGGATATAGCCATAACCCACAGCCTTTTGGGGGAGGGAGAGAGAGAGATTCCCACTCACTTTGGGGGAAAAACTGCCCCTGATTTCACCCCTAAATGGCCTGGCCCTAATTTTAAGATGATGCCCCCCCCCTGTTCTGGATACACCCCACCCCCCCCGCTACCACCAGAGGATATATCCCTGTAGCTCCCTCCCCTATCAAATACCTTTATAATTTCAAACACCTCACAGTTAACAATAGTGAGATAACTAAACTAACTAGTGTCAATGCAATAGAAGATTCAGAAAAAATGAAGTGTAATCCTGATACAAGAGATCTTGGAAATTTTAAGTTTATTGTGGTGAAAAGGATTCAAATATGTGTGCGTCCTCAGGGACAGTGCTTAACAAATCAGTTACATGTTTGATTGAATTGAAGAGAACTATTGCCAGGTTACAGGGAAGAAATCTTTTTCCGTATAATGCAATAGCATTGCTAAGACTGCTGTTTCGAATTGAAACACTTAGTGGCACTACACTACATGAATAAATCCGAATAATTGTGCCAATAGTGGAACTGTTGGCTCCATAATCATATGACTCACTGTGTAAAAAAAAATCCAGTGGGTTTTATTTTCCCCTCTTTGTCAATGTGAATTTTTACTAATAATATATTATTACTAATAATAATGATGATGATAATCCCTCGAGGAAAATAACACAATAATAAATTGGTCGCTTCAATCCACGGCTGTTTGTGGGACACTGCTGTGCGCAATTGGCTCCACGTTTTGCCCACAAATATACAGTCACTTCACTTTACAGTGTATCCTGTGAAGCGTTTTGAGACGTCTCAACGACTTGAAAAGCGCTGTATCAAATGCAAGGATTATAATAATAATAATAATAATCAGATCAACCCTCAACCTCCTGAACTCAAGGGAATACAGACCAGGTTAATGCAACCTGTCCTCGTAATTTAACCCTTCAAGCCCTGGTATCATTCTGGTGACCCCGCGCTGCACCCCCTCCAGAGCCAATATATCCTTCCTGAGGTGTGATGCCCACACACACACACCCCCCCTCCCACCCCACCCCTCCCCACCCAGCCCAGGCACCGACAGAACAACAACATGTGTTGTGTGTAGTTCCCAGCGTGCGGAGTAGTGTCTCGGATCGCTTCAGCCTTCCTGGCTCAGTGGTAGCGCTCTCTCTCTCCCTCCCTTCCTCTCTCTCTCTCTCTTCCCCTCTCTCTCCCTCTCTATCTCCATCTCTCCCCCTCTCTCTCCCCCTCTCTCTCCCTCTCTCTCTCGTTCTGGCCTCTGGGTCAGAAAGTTGCGGGTTCAAGCCCCCACGTCAGGGACTTAGAATCACACAGTCTGGATGATCCTCCAATGGAATGGGGGATCGTTGCTTTGTGGGAGGTGCTGTACCTTCGCATGAGACATTAAACCGAGCTCCTGTCTGGTGGACGTTAAAGATCCCGCGGAGATATCTGAAAAGAGAAGGGAGTTTCTCTCTCCCACCCGCCCCCCAAATAAAATTGGGGTCACTTTCTCCACGACTGTTTGTGGGGACGCTGCTGTGCGCAATTGTCAGCCGCGTTTCACTCACGAAAGCGCACAGTCACTTCACTTGGCAGTGTATCCTGTGAAGCGCTTTGAAACGTCTCGAAGAAGTGATAAGGCGCTGTATCAAATACAAGGATTGTTATTATTATTATTGCTTTTCTCCCCAAACCAGGTGGTGGATTATCTAACCCAGTATTCGGGGATCAAGCCTGGAGACCTGGACGCTAAGATCTCCTCCAAACACCTGACCACCCTCAAGTCCACCTACCTCAAGCTGCGATTCCTCATCGATGTGGGCGTACGCTTTGTGGGCCACGGGCTCCAGAAAGATTTCAGAGTCATCAACCTGATGGTGGGTCTGTCTCCCAGGGGCTTCTGGTGTCCCATAGCTCAGTGGTTCGAGCCCTCGCCTCGCAAGCAAGAGGAACTGGGTTTGATTACCGCTGCGGGGGGAGGGGGGTGGGGGGGGACTTGGGGAAGGGGAGAGATGGTGGAGGGGTCAAATAGCCTCAGCGCTGGAAGTTGATATGAAGCAGAACATTGCTCTTTGCTCTGTGCGGGTGTGCGCGAGAGTGTGAGTGGTTGCTTGTGCGAGTGTGTGTGTGTGTGAGTGGTTGCTTGTGCGAGTGTGTGTGAGTGGTTGCTTGTGCGAGTGTGTGTGTGTGTGAGAGTGGTTGCTTGTGTGAGTGTGTGTGTGTGAGTGGTTGCTTGTGCGAGTGTGTGTGTGAGTGGCTGCTTGTGCGAGTGTGTGTCTGAGTGGTTGCTTGTGCGAGTGTGTGTGTGTGAGAGTGGTTGCTTGTGCAAGTATGTGTGTGTGAGTGGTTGTGCGAGTGTGTGTGTGTGTGAGTGAGTGTGAAAAGTGATCCACAGAATGCTGCCGTGAAGTCCACAGGTTGTCTAACCTGACCACCTCTGCTCCCCAGGTTCCCAAGGAGCAGGTGATTGACACCGTGTATCTGTTCCACATTCCTCGCAAGAGGATGATTTCGCTGCGGTTCCTGGCCTGGTATTTTCTTGGTTCGTTTCGTTTTATCGTTCGTTTGATTTTTTTCTCACCCCTTAAAATACAAACTGTGAGGGTCGTAACCCCTTCCCCCCCCCCCCAGCAGCCCAGACCATTTGCCTAATGGATATTCACTGCAGTTACTTAATAATAATAATAATAATAACGATAATAATTCATCCTTGTATTTGATAACAGCGGCTTATCACACTGTCGGGATGTCTCAAAGCACCGTACGGGATTTTACCGTAAATAATAATAATCCTCGCATTCGATGCAGCGCCTTATCATGTTGTTGAGACGTCTCAAAGCGCTTCACGGGTTATACTGTAAGATAGACTCACTATGTGTTTTCTGGGCCAAGTACAGTAAAGTGTAAAGCGTAGTGACTGTGTGTTTGGTGGGCGAGCACACCAGCCAATTCCGAGTGCTGCGACATCCCCATAAACAGCCGTGTGACGTGAACAACAAACAACCGAGTTCTATTCCTGGGCGTGGAGAAATGTTGGGCAAGTTTCCTCGCTCCACGCACACGCCTCTGTTTTCCAGCAGTCAGTTGGAACCCGGTTGTCAGTCGGATTAGCGGATCACTTTTCCGGGGGTAACAATTCCTTCAAAATAAATGAATAATAATAAATCAGTCGCTCAATCCACAGCTGTTTGTGGGGACGCTGCTCTGCGCAATTGGCTGCCGCGTTTCGGCCACAAAATATACAGTCAATTCACTTTACACTGTGTCCTATGAAGCGTTTTGAGACGTCTCGCAGACGTGATGAGGCGCTATATGAAATGCAAGGATTATTACTATTATGTATATAGCGTGTGTATGTGTGTTATGTAACGTGTGTGTGTATGTAATGTGTATGTGTATGTATGTAACGCGTGTATGTGTATATAACGTGTGTATGTGCATAAATAACGTGTATGTGTATGTATGTAACGTGTGTACGTGTATATATGTAACGCATGTATGTGTATATATGTAACGTGTGTATATATGTATATATGTAATGTTTGTACGTGTATATGTGAAATGCTTGTATGTGTGTATATATGCTATGTTTGTATGTGTATATGTAACGTTTGTATATGTATATATGTAACGTGTATGTGTATATATGTAATGTTTGTGTTTGTATGTATGTAATGTGTATGTGTGTATATGTAACGATTGTATGTGTGTATATGTAACATTTGTATGTATATATATGTAACGTTTGTATTTGTATGTATGTGACGTGTATGAGTGTATGTGACGTGTATGTAACATGTATGTGTGTATATGTAACGTGTGTATGTGTGTATATGTTAACGTCTGTATGTGTGTATATGTAACGTGTATGTGTGTATATAACCCACAGAGCTGAAGATTCAGAGTGAGACCCACGACAGTATAGAGGACGCCCGCACAGCGCTGCAGTTGTACCGTAAATACCTGGGGCTGAGCAAGAACGGCACTGACCCGGACGAGTTCCGCCGGGTGCTCAAGGGCATGTACGAGAAGGGCCGCAAGCTGGACTGGAAGGTTCCGGAAGCCGACGGGGACGTCCACAGCAGCCCCAAAAGTAACACCACCACCTTACATCTACACAGCGACTTTCGCATCGGGTCCCAAAGCTCTGCTCAGTCAGGGATTTGCACCTGAGCTGGATTATCAACAACAGATTGCCTCTATATAGCATCCGCCCCGAGCCTGGGGGGGAGGGAGGGGGGAGGTGACCGTAAGCCCAATCAAAAGGGAAGGTCTTTAGGTGGGGAGGGAGGGGGCGAGACGGAGGGATTGAGGGAGACGGTTCCAGAGCTTTGGGGCGTAGTGGCTGAGGGCTGTGCAGGGCAGGGAGGGTGGGGGTAGGAAGGTGGCCGAAGGCTCAGACGAAGAGGAGGGTCTTGAGATGGGCCTTGAAGGAGGCGGGCGAGGCGAGGGGAGCGGGGGATGGAGTTTCAGAGGGTGGGGGCAGAGAGGTGATGGTGGGGCTTCGAAAAACACGCCTCTCTCCTGCTTTTGTAACACAACAACATAGGAATTTTCTGGATGAAAAAAGATCATTTGAGACAACATCTAGACGTCTCAGAATATATTGTAAATTGAATTAACTGTGTATTTTTGTGGACGAAACACGGCAGCCAATTGTGCACAGCAGCGCCCCCACGAACAGTCGTAGATTGAGTGACCAAATTTTTTTGAAGGGATTATTATCCCCTGGAAAAGCGATCCACCAATCGACTAACAACCGGGTTCCTATTTACTGCTGGTAAACAGGCGCGCGGAGTAAGGAAACTTAACCAACGTTTCGCTCCGCCCGGGAATCGAATCTGGGTCCTCTCGGTTGCGAGGCGAAGGCTCTAACCACTGAGCTTCAGGACTCCATCTTTTTATTGGATCAGGGACGGTCTTTTAATCCCTTTACCCCTCACGATATCTCTCCAACAATCACTTACAACCTTGCTACGAGCGATTTGTAAACCGCGGGTGTACGGACTGTCTAATGGGGGTTATAACAGGGTTCCAATCCACGACTGTTTGCGGGGACGCTGCTGTGCGCAATTGGCTGCCGCGTTTCACCCACAAAACACACAGTCAATTCACTTTACAGTGTATCCTGTGAAGCGCTTTGAAACGTCTCAAAGACGTGATCGGGCTGTATCAAATGTAAGGATTATTATTATCATTATTATCTCAATTCCCCTGTCAATTCTGCGTCAACATCACACACCTCGTCCCCTGTTGGTGCTTTTTTGCAGTCTGAGATTCTGCCTCCCAAACCCTCTCTCTCTCTCTCTCTCTTTCCGTGTCTCTTAAATTCCAGGTTCTCATTTTTCCCACCTCTGACAGGGCTGCGGTGACTGAAGAGATGGGAATGAACTCGCTGACCCTCGGAGCTCAGGGACGTGTGTCTGGCAAGCCTTCGAGAAGGAAAAAAAGGGTTTTCGTGTTTTTTTTAACGGGTTGTGGAAGAGACCTCGAAAGATCGCAAGGATTTCCTCAAACCTCCTACCTTCCTGAGAGAGAGAGAGAGAGAGAGCGAGCGAGAGAGAGAGAGCGATAGAGAGAGAGAGCTCTGACCTGCTTCAGGTAAAGAGAAGTCCAAGCTGCCTGTCTGCACACTGAGCTGTTGCTCCCTGAGCTCCTGTTTTCGGGCCGGGCCGGTGGTGGAAAGTCGCTGTAAATACTGTAAATACTTTTGTAAACGGTGAGAATTAAAATAAAGCAGGAAATTGCCCCGGAGCAACGAGAAGGTGGTTGTGGTCGGACGCCTCCAACTGTCGGTAAACAGCAACGACAACTCCCCTGCCTCCGCTCGACCGGCCCCGGCCCCCTTCCCGTCCCTCGTGCCCTCCGTTCCGCCATCAGTGGCCGCGCTTTCAGCCACTAAACTTCCCGAAACTCTGGAACACTCCCCCCCACACCCCCAACCCCCACCACTGCACGAGGGTAAATGCAAGTTGTTGTCTCGACGACGTGATGAGGCGCTCTTATCAAATGCAAGGATTATTATTATTATGATGATTATGATTATTGTTTTTCATGTGAAGATTGGTGTCCAGACACATTATTATTGCTCCTCCCCGTTTGCTCTGGACACAGTATGGAATGGTCGCAGCGCTTCTCCTTGGTGTTGCAGACCCACATCCGGGCCACAGATGTTGCTCGGAGCTTGTGGTTGAGACGCCGGGCAGCGCGTGACGTGAAGCTGATTTTTACAGCGTAACTAACAGGCGCAGAAACCAAAACACCGCTCGCGTGCCGTGGCCCTGACCCAGCTTTGCCGGAGCCGGGAGCAGGTCGTTTTTTTTTCACCCTGAGAAACAGCAGAGAGGGGGCGAGACCGGGGTTTATTGTGTCGCATATTAAAGGACAACTTGCATTTATTTACACAGCGCCCTTCGCACGGGGAGGCAGTGTCTCGGAGCGATTGACGGTGGCGGAGCCTGGTGCTGGGAGGGGAGGGGAGGAGAGGAGTGGAGGGGATGGGGTGGGGAGGTGACCGGAAGGACGGTCAAATAGGAAACTTCTTCAGGCGCGACCTGAAAAAAGTGGGGAGTGGGGAGAGGAGTGAACATACAGTAAACACCAAAAGCGGTAACGGTGAACGGTTAACTCCTGGTTCCGTTCCCAGTTGGATGTGTAAATACATCAATAAATAAATGCGGTCGGGATATTGACAGCACGAAGACGTGATCAAGAGAAAGTGACACGTTAAACCAGGGTGGAGCTTACTGCGGAAGGTCAGGCTTCAGCCTTGAATCGGCTGCTCGGTCCAGGGCCTCGTGTGAGAAGCCTCGGCAAATGGATGTGCCGGCAGCGAAGCCAACTCCATCTCCAGGGTCCTCGGCCACAGGTCAACCTAGGCCGGAGCCCTCCTCTCTCTCCTCCCTCCCTCCCTCCCTCTCTCCCTGCGGTCATTTTCTGCCGCAAACCCACCTCACCGCTTGTCCTGCACTTTGCAGCCGGGTCGGAGAAAGCCTCTCCACTGCATCCACAGGAGCTCAGATCCATAAAGGAGGACAGTTTGTACGCAGGTCTTGTACGCTGGCAGAGCAAAATGTTGGGACGAGTTTCCTTTCATCACACACGTGCCTCTGCTTACCGGCAGTGAGTAGGAACCCGGTTGTCAGTGGATTGGCGGATCACTTTTCCGGGGGTAATGATCCCTTCAAAAGAAATAATAATAATAATTTGGTCGCTTCAACCCACGGCTGTTTGTGGGGACGCTGCTGTGCGCAATCGGCTGCCGCGTTTCGCCCACAAAATACACAGTCGCGGCACTTTGCAGTATATCCTGTGAAGCGCTTTGAGACGTCTCGAAGACGTGATAAGGCGCTGTGTCAAATACCAGGATTATTATTATTATTTTTATGCCTCGAGCTTGACCTGCCAAGGGGACCTTGTCCTTGGAAGAGAGATGAACCTGACCAGAGTGACCGTTGCTCCTGCTCAGCCCCCTGCGATCCCTCAGGACAGTGTCCAGGTGTCCACCGTGACCTCGAGTGACCGATAAGAGTCAGCGATTGGGACCCGACTCCCCCTCGTATCTTCCGATCAAATTCCATCGATCTCTTCCCTTGGTCCCCGGGCAGCACCAGGATTCCCCACTAGGGGGCGCCCACCACCATGTCCCACCGGTTGGCCCAGTGTTCGAGGTGCCCGGGGCCAGGGCAGAAGGTCCACACGTGAGGCCTCCAGCAGCACGACATCATCCGCACCACGAAATAATCCCTTCCAAAACAAAATAATAATAATTATGTGGTTGCTTCAACTCACGGCTGTTTGTGGGGACACTGCCGTGCGCAATGGGCTGCCGTGATTCGCCCACAAAATACGCAGTCACTACACTTTACAGCGTATCCTGTGAAGCGCTTTGAGACGTCTCGGTTCAAATGCGAAGATTATTATTATATCATCTGCAAACAGTAGCTGTAATCCAGTCAGAGAGAGACCTGGAACAGGTTACATCAAGTCCTTCCCCCTCGATGCCACCCAACACGTCATTGATGAACACATCGAACAGGGTGGGTGACGATGGGTAGCCTTACCCCCCTCACCCCACTTTCCAGGGGAATGGGCTCAGTGAATGAGTCCACTGATGACCCTCACACGGAGTTTGGGGCTGGAGTACACGTTCCAGATAGAATCCAGGATTTGGCCGTGTAATCCCAAGGCTCCCAGTCGCACCGTGAGGAGCTCATGAGACACCGGGAGGGTGCGAGAGTCAACGGACGCAACGTAGGCGGGTTTCCCTTCAGCCTCGCCAAGTTCTGCCGTCCCGTACAGAGCCACAACCTGCCCCGCACGTTCCTCACGAGCTCGGGGGCCCAGCCTGCTCCTCCCTGATCCACACGGAGAGCCTCCCATGCACACGCCTGTGATATCCGTGCAGTGAGTGTCCTCCTGGAGCATCCTGGAGCTCTGCTGGGGAGCAACCCAGCCAAGAATTGGTCACTCGACGTCAAAGCGTCACTGTTTGGAACGAACTTGGCAAGAGCTCGGGGAGAGGTAAGGTCAAGATCAAAGACCGATTATTATTACAGAGCCCCACCAGAGTTGGGCTCAGGGGAGGAGGTGGGGGCGGTGGAGGGATTCCCCCTTTCCCCCTCCCCTTCCCCCCTCACACTCGCACACATTGGAGATTTCTAAGCTGGCGCGGGTGGGTGGGGTGGGGGGGGGGGTGGCGGGAGTGCAGTGAGTTGTCGGAGACACTGTCCTCCGGTTGAGAGCCTAAACCTCACTCCCGTTCTGTGCGTTGTTCAGGTCGATGTTAAAGATCACTGCGAAAAGAGAAGGGAGTTTTTTTTTCTCTCTCTTTCTCGCTCTCTCCCTCTCTCTCCCTCTCTCTCTCGGTGTCCTGGCCGACAATCTCCCCCCTCCCTCCCTCCGTCCCTCCCTCCCTCCCCGGATAAAGCCTCTGATTCATTCCATGACTGTTGCGGGGCGGAGGGGCAGGGTACGTGTGTGTGTGGGGGGGGGGGGAGTGGGGTAGAGGGAAGGGGGGAAAATTTGCTTCAAATATAAACAACAAAATTCCCTGTTCCACCCCACCCCCCCCTTGGAGGCTTGAAGGGGAGGAGGTTGGGGGTGGGGTAATTTTTCTGCGGTGGGAGGGTTTGACCAGGAGAATGGGACGCGAGTGATCTTCCCCTTCGCTCGTTGCCAATTTACACGTTGTCTTTGTGTCGTTCTGTCTCACTGATCAAAACCTTTGATCTCCACGTTATTGCTTCCAGCAGCGCAGGGAATCGCGGGTCAAGTTCAAGTGTAGTGACTGTGTTTTTTTTCTCTTGCGGGCAGCCAATTTTTCCGCAGCCCAGCGCTCTTCACTCCGCCCTCTCCCCTCCCCCCCCCCCCCCCCCACGCCCCAGAAACAGCTGTGAAGCAAGAGAGAGAGAGCGATTTTACCTGTGGGAATTGTCGGCCAGGAATCCGGGAAAGAGAGAGAGAAACTCGCGTCTCTTTTCCAACAATCTCTTGTAAAGGCAACAGAACAGAGCGAGGAGTCATCCCACTCAACTCCTGTTAACCCTGTGAGCCAAATCCACACGGCTCGCCATTGATATCACAGTCTGGCCAAGCTTTCCCGCTGCTTGTCCAGCGAGGACCACCCTCCCCGTTAGTTAATTAGTTAGTTAGTTAGTGCTTTGGCTGTGGGGTTAACAGGAGCTGAGGGGGAGGATTCCCGGCCCCCAGCGACTGGTCGGCCCTTCCGGGTCCTGATGATGAGCCGGGCCGGGCCGGGCTGTGCTGCCATCGGCAGTGAGTGTCCCGGGACACTGTGGACCCTTCGTGGCTCCGGGAGTGGATGTTTGTGTAATTCTCAGTCTGTTTCGGAGGCTCTTCAGCACAGCGATGGGTTTCCATGTGTCTCTCTGAGCTGATCACCAACATGTGACGGTGTTGGCGGGTGGGAAGTGGGAGGTGGTTGGAAAGTATATGACGGACTGAGTGTTTAACCAGGGATGGAGGGGGTGTGGGGGGGGGTGGGGGCGGTGTGTGGGGGGAAGCAGAGGGAGTGAGGACTAATTAGTGGTTCCGTAGTAGGGATGAGATCTGCAAAATGAGACCTCTCACTCAGAGAATAATCGGCACATTTAATCGGTGTTTCGGGGCAACGGGAGGACGGATCAGCCTCTCCTCCACCCCCACTCACCCCCACTTCCTCCCCAACCGCCTACACCCCCCCCCCCCACCCTTCGGGGAAACTGGGTCACTGGCAGTGCAAAGGAAATAATGTGCAGACAGACAGACAGACAGACAGCAGGTGAGTTGCTGTGACCACAGACCCCGGTTTATCGCTTGGCTTTCACATGTTTCCTTTAGCCGAACAGCGCTCAAGAACCGCATCACTGCTGCTCCGCGACTCAAAAGTTTCCACGACCCCTCTCGTTTGCTCTGATTTTTTTGATCAGTTAGAGAGAGAAAGAGAGAGAGAGAGAGAGAGAGAAAAAAGGAGCGCGAGAGAGCATCTAAGGGTCAGACTGACAGACGCCAGTGCAGACAGGTAAGTTAGGGAGACACACACACACAGACCCACACACACTCACACACACACAGACACACTCACACTCACACACACACAGACCCACACACACTCACAACCATCGCTCTCCCCGAAAACTCCCACCGAGCCGCTGTACGCTTTGTCAGCACGGCGAGGGTTAACGGGAATGGGTTTATCTGTGGGACACATTGTTGCTTCCAACACATGGCTCCGGGATCGTTCCTCTCCCCCCCCCACTCCCCCCACTTCCCCGCCCCCCCCCCCCAGCCCCCACCATCCCAAACTCTAATCCTGTACTAGAAACAAGCGCTGTTTCTCCAGCAAAGACTGTGTGCGTGTGTCTGGGCGCGTGTGTACATGTCTGTGTGCGTGTGCGTGTATGTCTGTGTGTGCGCGTATGTCCCTGTCTGTCTGTATGTGTGTATGTGTCTGTGTGTGTGTCTGTCTCTGTGTCACCATCTGTGTGTGTGTGTGTGTGTGTGTGTCTCAGGTTTGGCCACTGTATCCTCTCCCTCCTGAAAACAGATGGGAGTGGGGAGGGAGGTGGGGAGAGGGGGTGTGGGAGGGAGAGGGAGGGAGCAATAAGAAGCCCAACGCTGCGGAGAGATTGTAACAGCCTTTTTTTGGGGGGGGGGTCAGCTACATGTGATGTGTTTCCGCACGTGTCAACAATCCCAACCTCTCTGGTGTCTCCACATACCTGAGGTCCCTCATCCCTGGTATCATCCTGATCTTTAACATCCCACCCGGCACCGAGACTGAGCAAAACGTGGGAACAAACCCGGGGGGACGTGGAATCAGGGACGGAGAAAGCATCAGCATATTCTTTAGTGAGCGAGTCGTTCGGTTTGTGCTCAGCAGTGGGCACATTGACATTATGAGGGGTTTTGATAGAGTAAATAGGAGTGAAAATGTTTCCTCTATCGGGGAAAGAGGACACAGATTCAAGATAATTGGCAAAAAAAAACAAAGGGGAGACGACGAGAATTCTTTTTACTCGGAGAGTTGTTACGGTCTGGAACGCACTGTCTCAAAGGGGTGTGGAGGCAAATTCGATAATAGCTTTCAAAAGGGAGTGGGGCTAATTGGGGTAAGAGTGGGGGAGTGGGACTATTTAATAATAATAATCCTTGCATTTGATATAGCGCTTCTCACGTCGGGAGGACGTCCCAAAGCGCTTCACAGAACACACTGTAAAGTGAATTGACTGTATATTTGTGGGCGAACGCGGCAGCCAATTGGGGTAAGAGTGGGGGAGTGGGACTAGTTGGTGGCTCTTTCAAAGAGCCGGTACAGGCTCGAGGGGCTGAATGGCCTCCTTCTGTGCTGTAAGATTGTAGGATTCCCCCGACATTGATGGAAAAAGAGAAGAGAGTTTCTCTCCTTCCTGGTCTGTGTTCCAGCCGACAATCCCACCGCCCCCTTCCCCCCAACGACCCCCCCCCCCCACCCCGATAAAACGGGTCACTCACTCCACGGCGGTTCGTGGGACTTTGCTGTGTCCTTAAATCTGCTGATGATTTGCCGTGGAATCTTATAGCTCAATGGTTAGAGCCCTCGCCTCACAAGTGAGGGACCCGGGTTCGATTCCCGGGCGGGTCAAACCTTAGGCAAGTTTCCTCACTCCACACACACGCACACACGCACGCACACACACACGCACACACACGCGCCTCGGTTTACAGCAGGCAGTAGGAACCCGGTTGTTAGTCGATTGGCGGATTCATTTCCGGGGGTAATAATCACTGCCAAAATAAAAAGATCATTTAGTCACCGAATCCACGACTGTTTGCGGGGACGCTGCTGTGAGCTGCCGCGTTACGCCCACAGAACACCCGGGTCACCCCACTTGACAGTATAGTCTGTGAAGCGCTTTGAGACGTCTCGAAGATGTGATGAGGCGCCGGGCCAAATGCATGGGTTGTTGTTATGATGATTAATATCCTAAAAAAGGCCGTGAGGCGTTGGGATCTGGGTGGAATCCTTCCGTTCAGGCAGAGCAGGTTTTATTGGGACCGAAATAGACAGAGCACGGGCAGGGTCTGGCCGGCGGCCAAGCCCCTGATCTCATGAGCAAAGACAAGTCTATAAACCTCCTCTTTTATGCCCCTAAGCTTTTGTTTGCTGTGTATGTGAAATGTTGGATTACATTATGAAATGCCTCTCATCAGGTTTCTGGTTACGTAGGTGTCAGCGTGGCTCAGTCGCTCTCTCTCTTTCTCTCTTGCGCGCGCCTCTGAGTCAATAGGTTGTAGGTTCAAACCCCCGCCCGCCCACGTCAGGGACTCTGGCCTTACAGTCCAGGCTGATGCTCCTGCGCTGGGCCGAAGTGGGGGGGGAGAGAGAGAGTTAGAGAGAGAGAGAGAGGAGAGAGAGAGAGTCGTTAAAGATCTCCCTCAGTCCTGTCTGGGGAAAAAAAGAGAGAGTTTCTCTCTCCCGGTATCTTGGTTGACAATCTCTCCCCCCCCCCCGCCCCCCAAACTCCTTCATCTCCACCCCCAGATAAAATCAGTCACTTCACAACGTTTTCCAAGACAAGGTGATGTTGTGGGCAGATACCCCGTTCTGTTTGCCCACACAGCACACAGTCACTACACTTCACAGGCCCTTTTTTATGTCTGTTTTAAGATCGATCTCCGTATTTTTCGATGACTTTCCTCGTGTCGCCGGCCTGGGGTGTGAGCTCAAGGTTCCACCGCAGGCGCCCGCAAGCCAAAGGCAAGAGCGAGCGCGTCACAGGGACGTAGGGACAGGGAGGAGGCCATTCAGCCCCTCAAGCCCGTTCCATTCTATAAAGCTCACGGCTGGTCTGGACCTCAAACTCCAATTACCCGCCAAGCAAAGGCAAAACCAGGCCTCGGAGTGTAAGATAATAATAATAATAAGAAGAATAAAAACCCTCGCGTTCGATACAGCGCCTGATCACGGGGTTGAGATATCTCAAAGAGCTTCGCAGGATGTCCTGCAAAGTGTAGCGACGGGCGGGCGAGCGGGCGGGCGGGGTGAGCAGGCGGGCGGGGCGGGCAGGCGAGCGGGCGGGCGGGCGGGCGGGCGAGCCCGGCAGAGTTTGCCCCTCGTGAGGTTTGAAAAGAAAACACTCGCGAATTAAGGCAGAATTGGAGACAAGTTCCCGCTATTCTGCGCCGCCTTAAATTTTGAGAGAGAGAGAATGAAAGAGAGAGAGGATTGTCCTCGGAGGTGCGCACTGCCACGTGGGCTAAAACCAGGTGGAATTTCAGCTCCCCCCCCCCCCCCCCACACACACACGCACTTCACAGCGCAGGTTATAAAAAAAATGTCGTTCCACACGACTCCTGTCAGTCACGTCGGCGAGACGTCCCGAAGCTGATCGCGGGACTCGCCATCAAGTGTAGTGACTGTGTGTTTTTGCAGGCGAAACGGGGGAGCCAATCGCGCCCCCCACCCCCGCGGCCCCCACCCCCCCCCCATAAAACCGGTTGGAGACACAACGACTGACGCTGCGTCAGAGATGACCTGACAACCCGCCCTCGAGCTTAGGTTCGAAGCTTATCACACGCAGCGATTAACACAACACCTGTTTGTGTCACGTCGTGGGTTAACCCTTCCCTCACCAGTCTACCTGACGGTTCTATTGATGGTTCACCCCCCCCACCCCCCCCACCAATCCCCATCGTCCCCACTCCTCTCACCCCCTTCCCCCACCACCGCCCTCCAACCGCCCCTCTCCTTAAGCCACGTCTGGCTTTCTTGTGATCCCCAAACTCCCCCCCCCCCACCCCCCACCCATCCCCGCCGCCGCCGTGCTATCAGCTGCGATGGGGGTGGGGGGGGGGGGAGAGGGGGGAAGAGGGAAGGAGTTAGAGGCTACAATATGGGTTCAGTGCTCTCCCCCCTCCACCCGCCCTGGGGTTAAGGAGGGAAGGGGGTCGTTGAAGGTGAGAGAGGCAGTAGGACAGGTGGAGCGGGACTTCATGATGGGGGAGGGGGGGAAGAGAGGGAAATAATCTGTGGGGGGGGGAGGGGAGGTGTTTGGGGGGTATCAGAGGCCATCCTGAATAGGGGTTAATAGAAACATAGGAACAGGAGGAGGCCATTCAGCCCCTCGAGCCTGTTCCCCCATTCTATAAGATCACGGCTGATCTGTACCTCAACCCCAATTACCCCCCTTTGCCCCGTATCCCCGATCCCCTGACCTGACAATCATCTCCCCCCCCCTCAGTCTGGACAGTGTGACTGGATACAGCCATAACCCACAGCCTTTTGGGGGAGAGAGAGAGAGAGAGATTCCCACTCACTTTGGGGGAAAAACTGCCACTGATTTCGCCCCTAAATGGCCCGGATCTAATTTTAAGATGATGCCCCCCTTATTCTGGATTCTCCCCCCCACCCCCCTCCCCCCGTCACCGCCAGAGGATATAGTTTCTCTGTAGCCCCCCCCCCCCCCCCCCCCTCACCCCAGAGGATATAGTTCTCTTACCCCCCCCACCCCCCCCCTCCGCTTATCGAATCCCTTTATTGTATTAATGCTCTGGGGTTGGGGTTGGGGTTGGGATTCGGTGCCGGAGGGGAGGGAGGTTTTCTGTGTCAAATCCCATGAAGACCTGAAATATAATCCTGACTCGTTGCCTTGGCTTTAACTCTGCTCCGATGGGAGGTTTCCTTCTGTGTGTGCGTGTTAGCTTGTGTGTGTGTGTGTGTGTGTGTGCGCGCGTGTTAGCTTGTGCGTGTGTGCATTAACTTGTGTGCGCGTGTTAGCTCGTGTGTGTGAGTGTTTGTGTGCGTGTGTGTGTGTGTGCGTGCGTGTTAGCTTGTGTGTGTGTGTTAGCTCGTGTGCGCATGTGTTTGCGTGTGTGTGTGTGTTAGCTCGTGTGTGTGTATGTGTGTGTGAGTGTTTGTATGTGTGTGTGTGTGTGTGCGTGTTAACTCGTGTGTGTGAGTGCCTTGTGTGTGTGTGTGTGAGTGTATGTGTCTGTGAGTGTTTGTATGTGTGTGTGTGTGTGTGTGTGCGTGTTAGCTCGTGTGTGTGTGTTAGCTTGTGTGTGTGTGTGTGTGAGTGTTGCTGTGTGTGTGTTAGCTCGTGTGTGTGTGTGTGCGTGTTAGCTCGTGTGTGTGTGTATGTGAGTGTTTGCGTGTGTGTGTGTGTTAGCTCGTGTGTGTGTGTGTGTGTGCGTGTTAGCTCGTGTGTGTGTGTGTGAGTGTGTGTGTTTGTATGTGTGTGCGTTGCTGAAGTCATCCACCAAATATTTGTTCAAGGTGACAGACGGTGCCACTCTGCATTCCGTGGCTCCAGACTCTCTCCCTCCGGATCCTCCTTATCCTTGGAGCGACGGACGGACGCACACAGCGCGGCTGATAACCGGGGCCCCCCTCCCAGCTTCCAGTTTTCCCGCATCCCACTCCCGCTCCCTCCCGCGATCGGAGCTGACCGGGTCTGGAGCAGGTCAGGGAAGGCTCGGCATTTCCCGGTTAGGATTCAGGGGCGGGAGGGAGAACACCGGCTCCGGAGACGCTCCCAGAGTTCCCGACTTCCTCAAGGAACGCTGTGGCATTCCGAGCGGTACCCGGTGGTGGTGAGGGTGAGGGGGTGGGGGCGGGAGTGAGGGGGGGGTGGGGGGTCTTCGCCAGGCGAGAGCTGCCTCACATCCGAACACCGGATTCCCAGGATTCTCTCCGGACGGACGGATGGACTGACGGACGGGGCCCCACGATCCTGACGGAATGCCGGGCGCCCACGGGAAGCGCTGAGGAGACGGGCGGGGCCGGGCCGGAGACACTCCCCACAATGCACCTTTTCAGGAATTCTCTTTCCCGGATCCACAGACTTCCCGGAGACGAGGAGCAAATCCACGGCCTCAGATGGGTATTAACCTTTACTGCTCAACGCCAAGCGAGCGAGGGAGGGAGCGAGGGAGGGAGCGAGCGAGGGAGCGAGGGAGGGAGCGAGCGAGGGAGCGAGCGAGGGAGGGAGGGAGCGAGCGAAGGAGGGAGCGAGCGAGGGGGGGAGCGAGGGAGCGAGCGAGGGAGGGAGCGAGCGAGGGAGGGAGCGAGGGAGGGAGGGAACGAGCGATGGAGGGAGGGAGAGAGGGAGGGAGTGGATAATAATAATAATCCATGTATTTGACACAGCGCCTCATCACGTCTTCGAGACGTCTCAAAGCGCTTCACTGGATATACTGTAAAGTGTAGTGACTGTGCATTTTGTGGGTGAAACGCAGCAGCCAATCGCGCACAGCGGTGACCCCCACAAACAGCCGTGGATTCAGCGACCAAATTATTATTATTATTTATTTTGTGAAGGGATTATTATCCCCGGAAAGCGATCCCCCAATGGACTAACAAGCGGGTTCCTCGTTACTGCTGGTGAACAGAGGCGTGTGCCTGCGTGTGCGTGTGTGTGTCTGCGTGTGCGTGTGTGTGGGGGGGGGTGGTGGTGGAGGAGTAAGGAAACTTGCCCGGGTCCTCTCGCTCGCGAGGCGAGGGCTCTAACCGCTGAGCTACAGGATGAGAGTGTGAGTGAGGGAGTAAGTGACGTAAGGAATGATGGATGAAGAAAATGAACGAGTGGAGTGGGGGAGCGGATGAGAGTGCGAGTGAGTGAGGCAGCGAGTGATTGCCTGAGGGAATGAGCGAGTGATGCAGTGAGTGAGGGAGATTGAGTGTGTACAGGAGGGGTTGAAGCGGGTCAGATTGAGGTTGTGAGTTTAACAGTGAGTGAGAGGGAGGGAGCGAGTGAGTGAGGGAGGGAGTGAGCGAGCGAGGGAGGGAAGGAGGGAGCGAGTGAGCGAGGGAGTGAGTGAGCGAGCGAGTGAGTGAGCGAGGGAGTGAGAGAGTGAGTGAGCGAGCGAGTGAGTGAGTGAGCGAGCGAGTGAGTGAGCGAGGGAGTGAAAGAGAGAGAGAGAGTGAGTGAGCGAGGGAGTGAGAGAGTGAGAGAGAGAGCGAGCGAGTGAGTGAGCGAGGGAGTGAGCGAGTGAGAGTGAGAGTGAGTGAGCGAGGGAGTGAGCGAGTGAGAGAGAGCGAGGGAGTGTGAGAGTGAGCGAGGGAGTGAGAGTGAGAGAGTGAGTGAGCGAGGGAGTGAGCGAGTGAGAGTGAGAGAGAGAGAGTGAGTGAGCGAGGGAGTGAGCGAGTGAGAGTGAGAGAGAGAGAGTGAGTGAGCGAGGGAGTGAGCGAGTGAGAGTGAGAGAGACAGAGTGAGTGAGCGAGTGAGAGTGAGAGAGTGAGTGAGCGAGGGAGGGAGTGAGCGAGTGAGAGAGAGTGAGTGAGCGAGGGAGGGAGGGAGTGAGCGAGTGAGAGTGAGAGAGAGAGTGAGTGAGCGAGGGAGGGAGTGAGCGAGTGAGAGAGAGAGTGAGCGAGGGAGGGAGTGAGCGAGTGAGAGAGTGAGTGAGCGAGGGAGGGAGTGAGCGAGTGAGAGTGAGAGAGAGTGAGCGAGGGAGGGAGTGAGCGAGTGAGAGTGAGAGAGAGAGTGAGCGAGGGAGGGAGTGAGCGAGTGGTGCTGAGATCAACACCAGCCACTGTGGCGGAGACATTTCTGATCAGGACCACAAACCCCACAGGAAGAGTGAGCGCGAGTGCGAGGCCGGTGGTGGGGGAGTCCGGCTCAGCTGCACACGTCTCGTCTACATTGTCTACGTGTCCTGTGGGGCCTCTCGCGCTCTCTCTCTTTTTGGGGGTGGGGGGGGGGGAGGTCAGAAGTTCCTGTCTTTCACAGCGTTGGAGACGCTGTGGGTGGTGTGGAGGGGGTGGGGATGGGGATGGGGGGGAATCCAGAACAAGGTGGGCATCACCATTAATGGAGTCAGGCCACTGAGGGGTGAAATCGGGGGCAGTTTTTCCCCCAAAGGGCAGTGGGAATCTCTCTCTCTCTCTCCCCCAAAAGGCTGTGGGTTATGGTGGGTCCAGTCACACTGTCCAGACTGAGGTGGAGATGTTTGTGGGGTCAGGGGATACGGGGCAAAGGGGGTAATTGGGGTTGAGATACAGATCAGCCGTGATCTAATAGAATGGGGGAACAGGTTCGAGGGGCTGAATGGCCTCCTCCTGTTGCTATGTTGCCGGGTTTCTATGTCCCTGTTGCTTTTTGCGCAATTATTTTGTGTCTCAACTTTCTCAGACCTGTTTAGCAGCTTTAGCCGCTGTACGGGTCACCCCTGAGATATCTTCAGGCTCGAGACGTGAGCAAAGGCTCAGTTAATGGGTGTTGTGGGGGAGGAGGAATGGGGGGAGCGGAGGAGGTGGGGGGGGGGGTGCATTGTGAGTGATGAGGGTGAGGGAGGGGGGTGGGAGATGGGGGATAGGGGATGTAAATGAATGCACTGAAAGTGTGATGCACAAAATACAGTTTACAGTATATTATAGAATCATAGAATTACACAGCACAGAAGGAGGCCATTCGGCCCATCGTGTCTGTGTCGGCTCTTTGAAAAGAGCTTCCAAACCAACCCCACTCCCCCCCTCTCTCCCCATAGCCCTGATCAACCCCACTCCCCCGCTCTCGCCCCATAGCCCCGATCAGCCCCACTCCCCCGCTCTCTCCCCATAGCCCCGATCAACCCCACTCCCTCGCTCTCGCCCCATAGCCGTGATCAACCCCACTCCCCCGCTCTCTCCCCATAGCCCTGATTGACTACCACTCTCTGTGTGAAGACACTTTTTCTAACTTCCCTATTTGATCTGTTTGTGACTATTTGATATTGATGGCCCTGGTTTTGGACTCCCCCACAAGTGGAAACATCTTCCCTACGTCGATCCTATCAAACCTTTCATCATATTGAAGACCTCTATCAGGTCACCTCTTACCTTCCTCTTTTCAAGAGGAAAGAGTCCAAGTATGTTCAGCCTTTCCTGATAGGTATAGCCTCTCAGTCCTTGGGAATCTCCTTTGCGCCCTCTCCAGTGCCTCTACATCCCTTCTATAATGTGGGGACCAGAACTGCACACAGTATTCTAAGTGTAGTCTAACTAACGTTCTATAACAGTTTACCATAACTTCCCTGCTTTTCATTTCTATCCCTCGAGAAATGAACCCCAATGCCTGGATTGCCTTTTTTATGGCCTTATTAACCTGCGTTGCTACTTTTAGTGAATTGTGGATGTGTACCCCCAGATCCCTTTTGCTCCTCTACTCCATTTAGGTGATTATTTTCCAGGATGTACGTGACTTCCTTATTCCTTCTACCAAAATGTGCCAGCTCACACTTTTCTCCATTGAAATGCATTTGCCATTTAAATGCCCACTCAGCAAGTTTATTGATGTCTTGCTGTAATGTGTTGCTGTCCCCCAATTTGGGGGAGTAAATTTTGAAATTGTGCTGCTGATTCCCGAGACCAAATCATTAATGTATACTGTGAATAACAGTGGGTACCAATACCAATCCTTGTGGAACATCGCTGCCCACTCCCTGCCAGTCTGAGTAGTTGCTATTCTGCTATTTTCCCCCTGACTCCACGTGCTCTGACATTATTCATTAGTCTATTGTGCGGTACCTTATCGAACGCCTTTTGGAAATCTAAATATATTACATCTGCTGCATTCCCCTTGTCTACTCTCTCTGTTTCCCCTTCAAAGAATTCAGTGAGGTTGGTCGCGCCTGACCTTCCTGTTTGAAATCCGTGCTGATTATTCTCTATTATGTTTTCTGTTTCTAGATGTTTTTCTATCACCTCCCTCAGTAAGGATTCCATTATCTTTCCTACCCCCGGTGTTAAGCTGACAGGTCTATAGTTCCCTGGGCTTGTTCCATCTCCCTTTTTAAATATAGGTATAACATTAGCTGTCCTCCAGTCGTCCGTCACTACTCCCTTTTTCTAAAGAGTTATTATATATGTGTAATAGTGCCTCTGCTATCTCTTCCTTCGATTCTTTTAATATACGCGGATGCAATCCATCTGGACCGGGGGTTTTATCCTCTCTGAGTTTCGTTAGCTTTTCGATTACATCTCCCCTTCGTATCTTAAATGTATTTATATTATTTTCGATCTCTTCTTCTCCTGTCGTGTCCACCTGATCCGTCTCCCTGGTGAATCCTGAGGCAAAGTCATCATTTAATATTTCTGCCGTTTCGCTGTTGCTGGCTGTGAGCTTATCGTGTCCATCCCTGAGTGGCCCTATTCCTATTTTGATTTTTCTTTTGTTATTGATATGTCTGTAGAATATTTTACTATTTCTTTTTATATTCCTTGATGATTTAGTTTCATATTTCCTCTTTGCCTTCCTAATTTTTTTTGACTATTTTCCTGACCTCTTTGTATTTTTATTGTCATGCTCTCCCTTGGTGTTTAGGTACATAGTGAACAGTTTCTTTCCTGAGTCTCAACTTTGCCCTTATGTCTTTATTCATCCACGGTGTCTCATTATTATTTAGCTTTGTCTTGCTTAACAGCGGAATATATTTCTCCTGGACTCTATTGATCGCAGTTATAAATTTTTCCCACTGCTGCCCCATCTCTTTGTTGCCAATATCGTTTTCCAGTTTATTTTCCCAGTTCCATTCTCGTCCCCTCCAAATCAGCTTTTTCCCAATCTATTTC
Source organism: Callorhinchus milii (assembly GCF_018977255.1). Classification (NCBI taxonomy): domain Eukaryota; kingdom Metazoa; phylum Chordata; class Chondrichthyes; order Chimaeriformes; family Callorhinchidae; genus Callorhinchus; species Callorhinchus milii. The sequence continues at coordinate 1,309,217 of NW_024704768.1, forward strand.
CCTGGTCTTTGTTGTACTCATGTCCTTCTCAATCTTTATCTTAAACCTTATTAAGTTATGATCGCCATTGTCAAGATCATCCCCTACTCATACTTCTCTTATCTGCTCTGGTTCATTTCCCATTACTAAATCCGCTTACATTCTGGGTAAGAAAGGAGTCCTGGACACAGTGAAGGAACTCCATTCCCTTATTCCCTTTACCTATCTCCTTGCCAATTTATTTGGGGGTAGTTAAAATCCCCCATGATTATTACTCTGTCTTTTACTCATTTCCCTAATTTGCTTGCACATTTCTTCCTCTGCCTCCCTTCCGCCGTTAGGTGGTCTGTAGAGAACCCCTATTTGTGTGATTGATCCCTTGTTATCTTTTATCTCTGTCCACACTCTATCCAGATTACCGACCCACCCGCCCGCCAGTGGAAATAGTTTCTCCCCGTTCACCCGATCGAATCCCCTCCTCTTAACCTTCTCTGCTCCAAGGACAATAATCGCGGCTTCTCTGCCGCTCCCGATAACTGAAGTCCCTCATTCCTGGTACCATTCTGGTCAATCTCCTTTGTGCCCTCTCCAATGCCTTGACATCCTTCCTAAAGTGTGGGGCCCAGAACTGCACACAGTCTCTCGCTGAGGCCTCACCAGTGTTTTATAAGGTGCTATGTCAAGTGCAAAGATTATTTGGGGTCCTGTAGCTCAGTGGTTAGAGCGCTCGCCTTGCAAGCGAGAGGACCCAGGTTCGATTGCAGGTCGGGGCGAAACCTCAGACAAGTTTCCTTACTCTACACACACACACTCGCCTCTGTTTACCAATAGTAAATAGGAACCCGGTTGTTAGTCAATTAACGGATCGATTTTCTGGGCGTAATAATCGCTTCCCCCCCCAAATTTTTAAAAAAATAATAATTTGGTCACTCATCCCACGCCTGTTTGTGGGGACGTCGCTGGGATAACAACAATCATCGCACTTGACACAGCGCCTCATCACGTCATCGAGACGTCTCAAAGCGCTTCACAGGATACCCTGTAAAGTGTAGTGACTGTGTGTTTTGTGGGCGAAACGCGGCAGCCAATTGCGTTAACCTCAAGCTCTCAGTCTTGTAACAGATTCTCTGCCTGTCGCCCTCCCCACCCCTCCCCTCCCGCACTCCCTCCCCTCTGAAGGGCCGACCAGCTACTGGGGGCCGGGAATCCCCCCCCTCTGCTCCTGGTGACCCCACAGCCAAAGCCCTAACTAACGGGGAGGGGGGTCCTGGCTGGACAGGCAGCGGGAAAGCTTGGCCAGACAGCGCTCTCCCTCTCTCTCTCTCAATGGCCGAGCTATGTGTGGGTTTAGCCGGTTATCCCAACACACACTCTGTACTCCCCGCACCCCCGAGCCTTGGCTCTCACCTGTGCCTAATACTCTCCGGAATTAGGTGAGCAGGAGGCGTCCCTCCAGAGAGAGAGAGAGAGAGAGAGAATTCCATTCAGCAATCTCTGGGGTTTCCATGTGTAGGTCGGAGTCCGGGAATTCTCAGACGGGTTTCGAGGCTCCTAAGCAATGGTGATGGGTTTCCGTGTGTGTCAGACACCGCGGCTGAACCCTCCCCACCCCCCACTCCCCCCGCGCAGAGGTTATTTTGACGTGTAGTGACTGAACCCGGTTTTGGCGAGTGCTGATGGGAACCCATTACGTCACACGAGAGGGTCATTAACAAGGACGAAGACGGACAAACCATCTCATTCGTTTCCACAGCTCGACTGAGAATTCATCAAACAGGACGTCACAGGATCAGGTATGTTTCCCCTCTTCCCCCCAACGCCCTTTCCCCCCCCACCACCTAGTGGGGGTCACAAACAGAGAAAACCACTCATTAATTGATGTCCTCCTGACGTGAAAGACGCTTTATAAATGGAATCTTGTTGTTGTTGTAATTACTCAGTAGCTCTATCTCCCTCTCTCTCTCTCTCTCTCTCTCACACACTCTCTTTCTCTCTGGGACATGAGTTTGTGCTGAACTGTGAGTTAACACTGCGATCTCCCCCTTCTCTCCCCCCTTTTTGGGGAGGACAAGTTTGCAGGGCTATGGGGAGAGAGCGGGTGGGGGTGGTGGGGTTGATCAGGGCTATGGGGAGAGAGCGGGGGATGGGGTTGAATTGGAACCTCTCTCCCCTCTCTCTCTCCCCCTCTCTCACCCTCCTCTTCTCACCCACCTGCCCCCCGACCGCCTCTCTCCCTCACTCCCCTCTCTCACTCCCTCCCTCCCTCCCTCTCTCTCTCTGTAGGTCAAGCACAACCTTCCCTGGTTTCCAAACCTGGAGACCAGTCAGGATTCTCAGCTCATCAGGACTCAGGATAAGAGTAAGTCCATCCATTGATGCCCCTCGCTGTGAGGAGGGGTGTACGGGTGTGTGTGTGTGTGTGGTGTATGTGTGTGTGTGGGGGGTGTGTGTATGGTGTATGCGTGTATGTGTGTGGGATGTGTGTATGTGTGTGGTGTGTGTGTGTGGTTTATGTGTGTGTGTGTGGGGGGGGTGTGTGTGGTGTGTGTGTGTGTGTGTGTGGTGTATGTGTGTGGTGTGTGTGTGTGTGTGTGTGTGTGGGGTATATGTGTGTATGTGTGTGGTGTGTGTGGTGTGTGTGTGTGTGTGTGGGGGGGTGTTGGTGTGTGTGTGTGCGTGTGTGTATGTGTGTGTGTGTGTGGGGGGGGGTGTGTGTGGTGTGTGTGTGCGTGTTTGTGGACAAGTTTCCTTACCCCCCCCGCGCCTGTGTTCCCAGCAGCCAGTAGGAACCCAGTTGTTAGTCAATTATTATTATTATTATTATTAATTGGGGGATCACTTTCCGGGGGGTAATAATCCCTTCAAAATAATAATAATAATAATAACAACACTCCCTGCGCTGGAGCATTACTCTGGACATTGCCCCCTCCTCCCCTCCTCCCTAAGGTCCACCATTGATGGCCGCGCTTTCAGCCACTACCCCCCGAAACTCAGCAACCGCCCCCCCTCTCCCTCCTTCCGTCTCACCCCCTTCCCTCCCCATCGTCAGGTCGTGCCTGAAGACCTCCTCTCCAAACATGCGTATGGTCACCTCCCCCCACCCCCCCACTCCCCTCTCCCCCCTCTCCCCCCCTCTCTCCGGCTCGGTTGTCGTGCTCCGCCATTGTCAAGCGCTCTGGGACACTGCCCTGCGTGGGTTGTTGGTGTGGTGTTGGTGTTAACCCCCCCGGACCCTCCTGCCCAGTTATGTACCAGGTTTACCGAGCAGACCACAGCCTCGCCCGCCTGCTGCTGCCCCTCAATGCCTCGGCCCAGGAGGTACTCACTGCCCTCGAGGAGAGGGCGACCCACGAGCTGCTGCTCGTCCAGGTCAACTCAGCCGGAGGTGAGTGGGGGCGCGGGGGGGGGGGGGGGGGGGGGGGGCGGCGCTGTTATTATTTACCGTTATTATTGTTATTATTATTCATAATGACTATCACTTTTATTTATTGTTATTGTTAATAATTGTTGTTATTTATTATTGTTAATTGTTTCTTATTTATTTATGATTAATAATTCTGACTTATTATTATTTGAATAAATAGCATTATTACTCATTGAAACGCTGTCACTGTCAGGGCCTTGGGACGTCTCTCCGCCGCGACGGGCGCGATACCCGCGTAATCTTGTTGTTGTTGTTGTTGTTGTTGTTGATTATTTATTGTTATTTATTATTATTTGTTGTCGTTGCAGACCGTGTGGAGCTGAGGCCGGGGACTCGCTGCTTCGCCACTTCACTGCGACTGAACGAGCGACTGTACGTCTGTCCCCGAGGCCAACAGCTGTCACTGGTGAGCAGCCGCCCCCACACACACTCTGTCTGTCTCTCTGTCACTCTCTCTCTCACTCTCTGCCTCTCACTCTCTCTCTCTCTCTCTCTCTCTCTCTCTCTCACTTTGTCTCTCTCACTCTGCCTCTCTCTCTCTCTCTCTCTCTCTCACTTGTCTCTCTCACTCTCCCTCTCTCTCTCTCTCTCTCTCACTCTCTCTCTCACTCTCTCTCTGCCTCTCTCTCTCACTCTGCCTCTCTCACTCTCTCTCCTCTTCTCTCTCTCTCTCTCTCTCTCTCTCTCTCTCACTCTCTGTCTCTCACTCTCTGCTCTCTCTCTCTCTCTCTCTCTCCTCTCTCTCTCACTCTCTCCCTCCCTCCCTCTCTCTCTCTCTCACTCTCTGCCTCTCTCTCTCTCTCACTCTGTCTCTCTCACTCTCTGCTTCTCTCTCTCCCTCTCTCACTCTCTCCCCTCTCTCTCTCTCACTCTCTCTCTCCCTCTCCCTCCCTCCCTCTCTCTCTCTCTCACTCTCTGTGTCAGCAGGTCCCACACCCAGACCAGCTTTGGCCGACCACGGGCAGCCTGGCCACCCTGGAGCACGTCAGCTCTAAGGACCTGGCCATTCACCTGACCGAGTACGACTGGGAACTGTTCTCTTCTGTCCACGAGGTAACGGCTGCGCGCAACTGGCTGCCGCGTTTCACCCACAAAACACACAGTCACTACACTTTATCCCGTGAAGCGCTTTGAGACGTCTCGAAGACGTAACGAGACGCTGTATCAAATGCCAGGATTATTATTATTGTATAAGTTGTTCCTGATCGCTGCTCTCTCTCTCTCTCTCTCTCTCTCGCCCTCTCTATCTCTCTATTCCTCCACCCCTCCCTCTCTGTCTCTCTCCCACCGCCCCCTCTCTCTCTCTCTATCTCTCCCTCTCTCTCTATCTCTCCCTCACTCTCTCTCTATCCCTCTCACTCTCTCTCTATCTCTCCCTCACTCTCTCTCTGTCTCTCTCACTCTCCCCCTCCCTCCCTCTCTCTCTCTCTCTCTCTCTTTCGTTCTCTCTCTCCAGGTGGAGTTGGTGTATTTCACTTTCGGGAAACAGAAGTTTCCCCACGGAACCACCGCCAACTTTGACCGTTATCTCTATCGCTTCAACCTCCTGCAGTTCTGGGTGGTGACAGAGATCTGTCTGTGCAGCGACTTAGACAAACGTGTTCAACTGCTCAAAAAATTCATCAAACTCGCTGCCTAGTGAGTAGGACCTTCGTCGGGCGATGGTGGGGGCGGGAGGGGGGGGTGGGGGGAAGGGGAGAAGGGCTAACACGTCTTCAACTCTTCAGTACTTAAGTTTCGCCCACAAAATACACAGTCGCCACACTTTATGGTACGTCCTGTGAAGCGCTTTGAGACCTGATACGGCGCTGCATCAAAGGCAAAAGGATTATTATTATTAATAAACTTTCAAAAAAACATTCACACGATGATGCAATCGAGATCAAGGCTTCGTAGCGGGAGCTTTACTGCGTCTCCAGCCCTGACTCCAGGTGGGAATCTGGGTCCACAGTACCCCATCCCTAATCTCCTCGCCCTCCACACCCTCCAGATCCCAACCCCAGCTCAGGCCATAGGATCACAGAATAATACAGGAGGAGGCCATTCTGCCCATCGTGTCTGTCGGCTCTTTGAAAAGAGCTTTCAAATCAACCCCACTCCCCCCCCCCCTCTCTCCCCATAGCCCTGATCAACCCCACTCCCCGCTCTCTCCCCATAGTGCTGCAAACTTGTCCTCCGCAAATAATTATCTACTTCTCTCTTAAAAGCTGTTAGTGACTCGGCTCCACCGGCCTTTCAGGCACCACTCCAGATCCCAACAACTCGCTGTGTGAAGACATTTCTCCTTCCCTCCGTTTCTTTTAACGACTATTTTAAATCGGTGCCCTCGGGTTACCCACCCCCGCCAGTGGAATAGTTTCTCCTTCGATCCCCGATCAATCCCCTCCTCTTAACCTTCTCTGCTCCAAGGACAATAATCGCGGCTTCTCTGCCCTCCCGATAACTGAAGTCCCTCATTCCTGGTCCATTCTGGTCAATCTCCTTTGGCCCTCTCCAATGCCTTGACATCCTTCCTAAAGTGTGGGGCCCAGAACTGCACACAGTCTCTCGCTGAGGCCTCACCAGTGTTTTATAACTGGTCCAAATCCCTGACTGTCCAGCGCCTTGGGATGAACTTCTGACGTGAAAAGCGCTGTGTAAATGTGATGTATTGTTAAGTGCTCTCTCTCTCTCTCTCTCGTTTCCAGTTGTAAAGAGCAAAAGAACATGAATTCTTTTTTTGCTGTGGCGTTCGGGCTGAGTAACAGCGCTGTGTCTCGGCTCAGCAAAACCTGGGAGGTGAGTCCTGTCTCCTCGCTTCACTTTGAGACATCCTCCAGTTATTGTGGAGTCTCCCTGTGTCCCTCAGTGGTTAGAGCCTTCGCCTCACAAGCGAGAGGACCCGGGTTCAATTCCCGGAGGGGTCAGGTCAGGGCGAAACCTTCCTCCCCAAACACACACGCACACACACACGCACACCCCGCACACACACGCACGCGCACACACACATGCACACACACGCACCACACACACACTCCTCTGTTTACCAGCAGTCAGTAGGAACCCGGTTGTTAGTCAATTGGAGGATCGCTTTCTGGGGGTAATAATCCCTCCTCCCCCCGAAAAATTGGGTCACTCAATCCACAGCTGTTTGTGGGGGATCGCTGTGCGCAATTGGCTGCCGTGTTTCGCCCACAAAATGCACAGTCTGTACACTTTACAGTGTATTCTGTGAAGCGCTTTGAGACGTCTCGAAGTGATGAGGCGCTGTATCAAATGCGAGGATTGTTATTATTATTAATATAACTATCATCATCGTTTTATTAATACAACATAATTATTAATATATTTTTATTATTAATAACAATATAATGATGATCGTTATTAATATCATTGTTCTATTGATATTATTATTATTAACAATATTATTATAAAGTAAGACGCTGAGGTTGTTAAGTCGATCTGTGGCTGTTTCAGGGTCTGACAAACAAAACCAGACGAGTGTATCAGAGCTTTGAGAGACTGATGGTAAGTGATGGCACCAAGTGGTTGGGTTTGTGTTCATGTCAATTGGGTTTCGCTTTCCTGGAGGGATGGAGGGAGGGAGTGAGGGAGGGAGAGAGAGGGAGGGAGGGAGGGAGGGGTGGAGGGAGAGAAGGAGGGAGGGAGGGAGAGAGAGAGAGAGGGAGACAGGTGGAGGGAGGGAGTGAAGGAGAGAGAGAGCGGGAGAGAGAGAGGGAGGGAGGTGGAGGGAGAGAAGGAGGGAGGGAGAGAGAGAGAGAGGGAGAGAAGGAGGGAGTGAGGGAGAGAGAGAGAGAGGGAGGGAGGGGGTGGAGGGAGAGAGAGAGGGTGGGAGGTGGAGGGAGAGAAGGAGGGAGGGAGAGAGAGAGGGAGAGAAGGAGGGAGGGAGTAAAGGAGAGAGGGAGGGAGGGAGGGAGGGAGGGAGGGCGGTGGAGGGAGAGAAGGAAGGAGGGAGAGTGGGAGAGAGGAAGGGAATGCGAAGCAGAGACACTGACGGGCGACGCTGTTTGTCCACAGGACCCTTCGCGGAACCACAGGGCCTACAGGATGGTGGCCGGTAAACTCAGTCTCCCCTTCCTGCCCTTCATGCCTCTGCTGATCAAAGGTGCGGAATACAATAAATAATAATAATAATGAATAATAATCCTTGCATTTGACACAGCGCCTCATCACATCTTCTCGACGTCTCAAAGCGCTTCACAGAATACACTATAAAGTGAATTGACTGTATATTTGTGGGTGAAATACAAGGATCATTATTATTATTGGTATTATTATTGGTATTATTAGTATTCATATTATTATTAATAAATTATTGCTATTATTCATATTATTATTATTATTTAGCTTGTTTTTTTTTACGCAATGGATTTCGGGGTCAATATTGGTCCAAAGCAGCTTCAAGGGTTCAGTGTAAAGCTCTCTCCGCACCGCAGGGAGACTTGAGGAAGACTTGGGAGAGAGAGAGAGAGAGAGAGAGACAGGGAGTCAGAGAGAAAGAGAGAGACCCAACGAGAGAGACAGAGAAAGAGACTCAGAGAGAGAAAGTCAGAAAAGAGAACCAGAGAGAGAGAGATCCAGAGAGAGAGAGAGAGAGAGAGGTGGGGGTGTGGGAGTCAGAAAAAAGAGCGTCAGAGACAAAGAGAGATTTGAAGAGATAGAGAGAGGGGGAGAGAGAGGGTCACAGACACACACACACACACAGAGGAGAGAGAGAATGAGAGAGAGAGAGAGAGAGAGGGACAGAAAGACAGAGAGAGGGAGAGAAAGAAAGACTCTGCGAGAGAGAGAGAGAGAGCGAGAGAGAGTGTGACTGAAGCCGACTTGTGTCCTCTCTCTAGACCTGACCTTCATCGAGGAGGGCAACAAAACCTTTGTCAATAACCTCGTCAACTTTGAGAAAATGGTGAGTGCGCCGTTCGTTGACGTGACAATAAACTCGCGGCCGTTTATTTCACCCCGAGCCGTCCCCGACTCAACCCCCGACACCAGGTTACGCTCACGTGGAGCCTTCCACGTCGGGAGGACGTCCCAAAGGCGCTGGACGGTCAGGGGTTCGGGCCCCGAGCCGGGGGTGAGTGGATTGCTGGACCGCGTTAATCACTCAATAATTATTATTATTGATCGTTGTCGAGGTATCTCTGGGACGTTCTCTCCGATGGCGTGAAAGGTCACTGATGAAATTTAATTTTGTTGCTGTTGTTATTTGTTAATTCAGCCACGAAACTCTGTCACACTCTCCCTCTACCCCTCCCCCCTTGCCCCCCCCCCCACCACTCCACAACCCTTCCTTCCCCATCTTCGGTCACCTCCCTCCTCCTTCCCTCCCTCCAGCTCGGAGTCGTGCTCCGTCACTGTCGAGCGCTCTGGGGGGGGGGGGGGGGGCTGTGTAACTCTAAGCTGTTGTTGGTAACTGTCTTTTTCTGTTGTAGCGGATGATCGCACGGACTGTGAACCTGTTTAGACGATGTCGGACTCACTCCCAGAGTAAGTCTCTCTCCTTAGCGCTGACAGCACCAAACGCTCATCCCCTCCCCTCCCACTCCCTCTGGGTCTCTCCCATCTTCCCCTCTGACTTGTCGTGTGCTCCCCACCCCTCTCCAGCCTTCAATTCTTACCCCAAACCTCTGCCGCTCCCCATCTCGTCTCTCCAGTCTTAAAAGGACCCGGGTTCCCGGGCGGGTCAGGTCAGGGCAAAACCATAGGCAAGTTTCCTTATTCCCACACACACACACACACACACACACACATACACACACAGACACACACACACATACACAAACACAGACAGACAGACACAAACATACACATACAGACACACACACACAACCACACAGACACACCACACACACACATACAGACACACACATAGACACACACCACACACACAGACACACGCACACACATACAGACACACACACATACACATACAGACACACTACACACACACACATACACACACAGACACACACACATACACATACAGACACACACACACACATGCACATACAGACACACACAGACACACACACACAGACACACACACAGACGCCTCTCTTTACCTAACAGTAAGTAGGAACCCGGTTGTTAGTCGATTGGCGGATCGCTTTTCCGGGGGTAATAATCACTTAAAAAATAATAATTTGGTCACTTCAATCCACGACTGTGGGACATTTCTGTGGGCAATCGGCTGCCGCGTTTGGCCCACAAAATATACAGTCACTACGCTTCACAGTATGTTCTGTGAAGCGCTTTTTCGAAGACTTGATAAGGTGCTATAATTCCTGGTGATTCCTCCCAGAATACGTTCCTTCCAACCAGAGGCAGTGAGTTGAAAGTCTCCTGACTCAAGAGGAGGGATTGCTACCAACCGAGTGATCCGGACTGACACCAGGCCATCGAATATTAAAGGCACCACATTGAGTGTTTGGATTATCTCTCCTGATTGTTTCACCCGCTCAGTCTCTGCTCTGAACTGTTTTCTCCTTTCATTTCAAGTGATACCCCAGAAGATGGAGCCAGAGATCTCGTCTGCTCAGATTTCGACGAGTGAGTCTCGATTCATCCCACACTATTTTTCCTTTGGTCACCCGTGCGTCTGACACATGCAGGAATCCATCGCCACGCTGCCGCGTTTCGCCCACGAAACGCACGGTCTGAGTCACTTTACAGTATGTTCTGTGAAGCGCTTTGAGATGTCGCGAAGACGTGAAAAGGCGCTGCATTAAATGCAATTTTTATTAAGTGAATCTAAACCAGACTGAGAGTTCCATATAATAAGAATAATAATGATAATTGTAAGTGATAAGGCACTATATCGAATGCAAGGATTATAATTATTAACATATATAACAATATGGTCGGGAAAATTCTTGAGTCCTTAATTAAAGATGTCGTTATGGGATTCCTGGAAACCATAACAAGATTAGGCAGTCAACACGGCTTTACAAAGGGAAGTCACTTCACTAATCTTTAGAGTTTTTTGAAGATGTATCTACAGGTTAGAGAGGGGGGAACCAGTAGATTTAGATTTTAGATTTTAAAAAGGCATTTGACAAAGTGCCACACAAAAGGCTATTGCACAAGGTTAAGGCCCACGGGATTAATGGGAACATATTAGCATGGATTGAAGAGTGGCCAACGGGTAGAAAACAGAGAGAGTAGGGATCATTTCGAATTGGCAGGAGATGTGACTAGTGGAGTGCCACAAGGATCAGTGCTTGGGCCTCAGCTATTTACAATTTACATCAATGATCCAGACGAGGACATTGAATGTAACGTATCTAAATTCCGGATGACACTAAACTCGGTGGGAGAGTGAGCTCTGAGGATGATGCAAAAAGATTGCAACGGGATATAGATAGGAGGGGGAGTGGGCGAGTAGGTGGCAGATGGAATTTAATGTGGGGAAGTGTGAAGTTATTCACCTGGTAGAAAAATAGAAAAACAGATTATTTTCTAGAGGGGGAGAGATTAGATAGTGTTCAGAGGGATTTGGGTGTCCTTGTACACCAGTCTCAAAAAGTTAGTTTGCAGGTGCAGCAGCAACTAAGAAGGCGAACGGCAGTTAGCGTTCATTGCAAAAGGTTTAGAGTACAAGAGTAGGGAAGTCTCGCTGCAACTGTATAGGGCTTTGGTGAGACCGCACCGAGAGTATTGTGTGCAGTTTTGGTTCCTTATTTAAAAAGGACATACTTGCCCTCGAGGGGGTGCAGCGTAGATTCACTCGGTTAGTTCCTGGGATGAGGGGACTGACCTATGAGGATAGGCTGAATAAACTGGGGCTGTATTCTCTAGAGTACAGAAGAATTAGGGGGATCTTATTGAAACATATAAGATTCTTAAAGGGCTGATAAAGTAGACACTGAGGGTCTGTTTCCCCGGTGGAGAATCTATAACCAGGGGTCACAGTCTGAAAATTAAGGGTCAGCCTTTTAGAACAGAGTTGAGGAAACATTTCTTCACTCAGAGGGCAGTGACTTTATGGAATTCACTCCCCAGAAGGCTGTAGATGTCAGTCCTTGAACATCTTCAAGGCTGAGACTGATAGATTTTTAAAAACAGAGGGATTAGGGGATATGGGGAGCAGGTAATTAGAGTTAGGTCTGAAGATCAGCCATGATCTTATCGAATGGCGGGGCACAGGCTCGAGGGGCCGAATGGCCTACTCCTGCTCCTAATTCTTATGTTCTTATATATTATTAGGGGGACTGCGGGATGGAGTTCCAGAGGGTGGGGGCAGAGTAGTGAGGCAGGTGAGGCAGGGGATGTGAAGCAGGCCAGAGCCCGCTGAGCGGAAGGAGCGAGTAGGATGGTAGGGGGTTAGGAGGTCACAGAGGTAGGAGAGTGAGGCCATGGAGGGCTTTGAAGGTGAGGACCAGGACCTTGAACTGTATCCTCTGTGTGATGGGAAGCCGGTGGGGGTGATAGGGTCACCGAGTCTGGTGTGGGAGAGGACACGGGCTGCAGTTAGTTCTGGATGAGCTGCAGTCAGTGGAGGGAGGAGTTGGGGGCCGACAAGCAGTGAGTTTGCATAGTCGAGCCTCGATGTAATGAAGGCGTGTGTGAGGGTCTCGGGGGCTGCGGAGTGAGGCAGTGGCGGAGCCGGGCGAGGTTGGGAGGTGGGGGAGGCAGAGCGGGTCATGGCGTGGATGTGGGTAGACAGGATAG
>NW_024704768.1:1321314-1419278 GCF_018977255.1 Callorhinchus milii
GAATCAGGGACGGAGAAAGCATCAGCATATTCTTTAGTGAGCGAGTCGTTCGGTTTGTGCCTCAGCAGTGGGCACATTGACATTATGAGGGGTTTTGATAGAGTAAATAGGAGTGAAATGTTTCCTCTATCGGGGAAAGAGGACACAGATTCAAGATAATTGGCAAAAAAAAACAAAGGGGAGACGACGAGAATTCTTTTTTACTCGGAGAGTTGTTACGGTCTGGAACGCACTGTCTCAAAGGGGTGTGGAGGCAAATTCGATAATAGCTTTCAAAAGGGAGTGGGGCTAATTGGGGTAAGAGTGGGGGAGTGGGGACTATTTAATAATAATAATCCTTGCATTTGATATAGCGCTTCTCACGTCGGAGGACGTCCCAAAGCGCTTCACAGAACACACTGTAAAGTGAATTGACTGTATATTTGTGGGCGAACGCGGCAGCCAATTGGGGTAAGAGTGGGGGAGTGGGACTAGTTGGTGGCTCTTTCAAAGAGCCGGTACAGGCTCGAGGGGCTGAATGGCCTCCTTCTGTGCTGTAAGATTGTAGGATTCCCCCGACATTGATGGAAAAAGAAAGAGAGTTTCTCTCCTTCCTGGTCTGTGTTCCAGCCGACAATCCCACCGCCCCCTTCCCCCAACGACCCCCCCCCCCCACCCCGATAAAACGGGTCACTCACTCCACGGCGGTTCGTGGGACTTTGCTGTGTCCTTAAATCTGCTGATGATTTGCCGTGGAATCTTATAGCTCAATGGTTAGAGCCCTCGCCTCACAAGTGAGGGACCCGGGTTCGATTCCCGGGCGGGTCAAACCTTAGGCAAGTTTCCTCACTCCACACACACGCACACACGCACGCACACACACACGCACACACACGCGCCTCGGTTTACAGCAGGCAGTAGGAACCCGGTTGTTAGTCGATTGGCGGATTCATTTCCGGGGGTAATAATCACTGCCAAAATAAAAAGATCATTTAGTCACCGAATCCACGACTGTTTGCGGGGACGCTGCTGTGAGCTGCCGCGTTACGCCCACAGAAACACCCGGGTCACCCCACTTGACAGTATAGTCTGTGAAGCGCTTTGAGACGTCTCGAAGATGTGATGAGGCGCCGGGCCAAATGCATGGGTTGTTGTTATGATGATTAATATCCTAAAAAAGGCCGTGAGGCGTTGGATCTGGGTGGAATCCTTCCGTTCAGGCAGAGCAGGTTTTATTGGGACCGAAATAGACAGAGCACGGGCAGGGTCTGGCCGGCGGCCAAGCCCCTGATCTCATGAGCAAAGACAAGTCTATAAACCTCCTCTTTTATGCCCCTAAGCTTTTGTTTGCTGTGTATGTGAAATGTTGGATTACATTATGAAATGCCTCTCATCAGGTTTCTGGTTACGTAGGTGTCAGCGTGGCTCAGTCTCTCTCTCTCTCTCTCTCTCTCGCGCGCGCGCCTCTGAGTCAATAGGTTGTAGGTTCAAACCCCCGCCCGCCCACGTCAGGGACTCTGGCCTTACAGTCCAGGCTGATGCTCCTGCGCTGGGCCGAAGTGGGGGGGGAGAGAGAGAGAGGGAGAGAGAGTTAGAGAGAGAGAGAGAGGAGAGAGAGAGAGTCGTTAAAGATCTCCCTCAGTCCTGTCTGGGGGAAAAAAGAGAGAGAGTTTCTCTCTCCCGGTATCTTGGTTGACAATCTCTCCCCCCCCCCGCCCCCAAACTCCTTCATCTCCACCCCCAGATAAAATCAGTCACTTCACAACGTTTTGCAAGACAAGGTGATGTTGTGGGCAGATACCCTGTTCTGTTTGCCCACACAGCACACAGTCACTACACTTCACAGGCCCTTTTTTATGTCTGTTTTAAGATCGATCTCCGTATTTTTCGATGACTTTCCTCGTGTCGCCGGCCTGGGGTGTGAGCTCAAGGTTCCACCGCAGGCGCCCGCAAGCCAAAGGCAAGAGCGAGCGCGTCACAGGGACGTAGGGACAGGGAGGAGGCATTCAGCCCCTCAAGCCCGTTCCATTCTATAAAGCTCACGGCTGGTCTGGACCTCAAACCCCAATTACCCGCCAAGCAAAGGCAAAACCAGGCCTCGGAGTGTAAGATAATAATAATAATAATAAGAATAAAAACCCTCGCGTTCGATACAGCGCCTGATCACGGGTTGAGATATCTCAAAGAGCTTCGCAGGATGTCCTGCAAAGTGTAGCGACGGGCGGGCGAGCGGGCGGGCGGGTGAGCAGGCGGGCGGGCGGGCAGGCGAGCGGGCGGGCGGGCGGGCGGGCGAGCCCGGCAGAGTTTGCCCCTCGTGAGGTTTGAAAAGAAAACACTCGCGAATTAAGGCAGAATTGGAGACAAGTTCCCGCTATTCTGCGCCGCCTTAAATTTTGAGAGAGAGAGAGAGAGAGAAAGAGAGAGAGGATTGTCCTCGGAGGTGCGCACTGCCACGTGGGCTAAAACCAGGTGGAATTTCAGCTCCCCCCCCCCCCCCCACACACACACGCACTTCACAGCGCAGGTTATAAAAAAAATGTCGTTCCACACGACTCCTGTCAGTCACGTCGGCGAGACGTCCCGAAGCTGATCGCGGGACTCCGCCATCAAGTGTAGTGACTGTGTGTTTTTGCAGGCGAAACGGGGGAGCCAATCGCGCCCCCACCCCCGCGGCCCCCACCCCCCCCATAAACCGGTTGGAGACACAACGACTGACGCTGCGTCAGAGATGACCTGACAACCGCCCTCGAGCTTAGGTTCGAAGCTTATCACACGCAGCGATTAACACAACACCTGTTTGTGTCACGTCGTGGGTTAACCCTTCCCTCACCAGTCTACCTGACGGTTTCTATTGATGGTTCACCCCCCCCCCCCCCCACACCAATCCCCCATCGTCCCACTCCTCTCACCCCCTTCCCCCACCACCGCCCTCCAACCGCCCCTCTCCTTAAGCCACGTCTGGCTTTCTTGTGATCCCCAAACCCCCCCCCCCCAACCCCCACCCATCCCCGCCGCCGCCGTGCTATCAGCTGCGATGGGGTGGGGGGGGAGAGGGGGGAAGAGGGAAGGAAGTTAGAGGCTACAATATGGGTTCAGTGCTCTCCCCCCTCCACCCGCCCTGGGTTAAGGGGAAGGTCGTTGAAGGTGAGAAGGCAGTAGGACAGGTGGAGCGGGACTTGCATGAGGGGAGGGGGGGAAGAGAGGGAAATAATCTGTGGGGGGGGAGGGAGGTTTGGGGGTATCAGAGGCCTCCTGAATAGGGGTTAATAGAAACATAGGAACAGGAGGAGGCCATTCAGCCCTCGAGCCTGTTCCCCCATTCTATAAGATCACGGCTGATCTGTACCTCAACCCAATACCCCCTTTGCCCGTATCCCCGATCCCCTGACCTGACAATCATCTCCCCCCCCTCAGTCTGAACAGTGTGACTGGATACAGCCATAACCCACAGCCTTTTGGGGGAGAGAGAGAGAGAGAGAGAGAGAGATTCCCACTCACTTTGGGGGAAAAACTGCCACTGATTTCACTCCTAAATGGCCCGGATCTAATTTTAAGATGATGCCCCCCTTATTCTGGATTCTCCCCCCCACCCCGCTACCACCAGAGGATATAGTTTCTCTGTAGCCCCCCACCCCCCACCCCCCTCCCCCGTCACCGCCAGAGGATATAGTTTCTCTGTACCCCCCCCACCCCCCCACCCCCCCTCTGCTTATCAAATCCCTTTATTATATTAATGCTCTGGGGTTGGGGTTGGGGTTGGGATTCGGTGCCGGAGGGAGAGGGAGGTTTTCTGTGTCAAATCCCATGAAGACCTGAAAATATAATCCTGACTCGTTGCCTTGGCTTTTAAACTCTGCTCCGATGGAGGTTTCCTTCTGTGTGTGCGTGTTAGCTTGTGTGTGTGTGTGTGTAGGTGTGGCGTGTGTGTGAGCGTGTGTGCATTGTGTGCCGTGAGTCGTGTGGTAGTGTGTGGCGTGTGTGTGTGTGTGAGCGTGGTGTTAGCTGTAGTGTGTGTGTGTGTGAGCTCGTGTGTGTGCATGTGTGTGAGTGCGTGTGTGTCAGCGTGTGTGTGTGTTGAGCTCGGTGTGTCACGTGTGTGTATGTGTGTGTGAGTGTTGTATGTGTGTGTGCGTGTGTGTGGTGTGTGTATCGTGTGTGTGTGTGTGTGTGTGTGTGTGTGTGGTGTATGTGTTGTGAGTGTTTGTAGTGTAGTGTGTGTGTGTGTGTGGTGTTTGTTGTGTGTGTGTGTAGTGTGTGTGTGTGTGTGTGTGTAGTGTGTGTGGTGTATGTGAGTGTGTGTGTGTGTGTGTGTGTGTGTGTGTGTGTGTGTGTGTGTGTGTGTGTTAGTGTGGGTGTGTGTGTGTGTGTGTGTGTGTTTGTATGTGTGTGCGTTGCTGAAGTCATCCACCAAATATTTGTTCAAGGTGACAGACGGTGCCACTCTGCATTCCGTGGCTCCAGACTCTCTCCCTCCGGATCCTCCTTATCCTTGGAGCGACGGACGGACGCACACAGCGCGGCTGATACCGGGGCCCCCCTCCCAGCTTCCAGTTTCCCGCATCCCACTCCCGCTCCCTCCCGCGATCGGAGCTGACCGGGTCTGGAGCAGGTCAGGGAAGGCTCGGCATTTCCCGGATAGGATTCAGGGCGGGAGGGAGAACACCGGCTCCGGAGACGCTCCCAGAGTTCCCGACTTCCTCAAGGAACGCTGTGGCATTCCGAGCGGTACCCGGTGGTGGTGAGGGTGAGGGGTGGGGGCGGGAGTGGGGGGTGGGGGTCTTCGCCAGGCGGAGCTGCCTCACATCTGAACACCGGATTCCCAGGATTCTCTCCGGACGGACGGATGGACTGACGGACGGGGCCCCACGATCCTGACGGAATGCCGGGCGCCACGGGAAGCGCTGAGGAGACGGGCGGGGCCGGGCCGGAGACACTCCCCACAATGCACCTTTTCAGGAATTCTCTTTCCCGGATCCACAGACTTCCCGGAGACGAGGAGCAAATCCACGGCCTCAGATGGGTATTAACCTTTACTGCTCAACGCCAAGCGAGCGAGGGAGGGAGCGAGGGAGGAGCGAGCGAGGAGCGAGGGGGGAGCGAGCGAGGGAGCGAGCGAGGGGGGGAGGGAGCGAGCGAAGGAGGAGCGAGCGAGGGGGGAGCGAGGGAGCGAGCGAGGAGGGAGCGAGCGAGGGAAGGAGCGAGGGAGGGAGGGAAGGAGCGAAGGAGGGAGGGAAGGAGTGAGGGAGGGAGTGGATAATAACAATCCTCGCATTTGACACAGCGCCTCATCAGTCTTCGAGACGTCTCAAAGCGCTTCACATGATACTACTGTAAAGTGTCAGACTGTGCATTTTGTGGGCTGAAACGGCAGCCAATCGCGCACAGCGATCCCCCCACAAACAGCTGTGGATTGAGTCGACCCAATTATAATATTATTTTCGGTGAGAGGGATTATTACCCCGGAAAGCGATCCCCCAATGGACTAACAAGCGGGTTCCTCGTACTGCTGGTAACAAGGAGTGCGTGGTGCGTGTGTGTGCTGTGTGTGTGCGTGCGTGTGTGTGCGGTGTGGTGTGGTGGCGTGTGTGTGTGGAGGAAGGTTTCGCTGACGACCCGGAAACTTGACCCGGGTCCTCTCGCTCGCGAGGCGAGGCTCTAACCGCTGAGCTACAGGATGAGAGTGTGAGTGAGGGAGTAAGTGACGTAAGGAATGATGGATGAAGAAAATGAACGAGTGGAGGGGGAGCGGATGAGAGTGCGAGTGAGTGAGGCAGCGAGTGATGCCTGAGGGAATGAGCGAGTGATGCAGTGAGTGAGGGAGATTGAGTGTGTACAGGAGGGGTTGAAGCGGGTCAGATTGAGGTTGTGAGTTTAACAGTGAGTGAGAGGGAGGGAGCGAGTGAGTGAGGAGGAGAGAGAGGAGGAGGGAAGGAGGGAGCGAGTGAGCGAGGGAGTGAGTGAGCGAGCGAGTGAGTGAGCGAGGGAGTGAGAGAGTGAGTGAGCGAGCGAGTGAGTGAGTGAGCGAGCGAGTGAGTGAGCGAGGGAGTGAGAGAGAGAGAGAGTGAGTGAGCGAGGGAGTGAGAGAGTGAGAGAGAGAGCGAGCGAGTGAGTGAGCGAGGGAGTGAGCGAGTGAGAGTGAGAGTGAGTGAGCGAGGGAGTGAGCGAGTGAGAGAGAGCGAGGGAGTGTGAGAGTGAGCGAGGGAGTGAGAGTGAGAGAGTGAGTGAGCGAGGGAGTGAGCGAGTGAGAGTGAGAGAGAGAGAGTGAGTGAGCGAGGGAGTGAGCGAGTGAGAGTGAGAGAGAGAGAGTGAGTGAGCGAGGGAGTGAGCGAGTGAGAGTGAGAGAGACAGAGTGAGTGAGCGAGTGAGAGTGAGAGAGTGAGTGAGCGAGGGAGGGAGTGAGCGAGTGAGAGAGAGTGAGTGAGCGAGGAGGGAGGGAGTGAGAGCGAGTGAGAGTGAGAGAGAGAGTGAGTGAGCGAGGGAGGGAGTGAGCGAGTGAGAGAGAGAGTGAGCGAGGGAGTGAGTGAGCGAGTGAGAGAGTGAGTGAGCGAGGGAGGGAGTGAGCGAGTGAGAGTGAGAGAGAGTGAGCGAGGGAGGGAGTGAGCGAGTGAGAGTGAGAGAGAGAGTGAGCGAGGGAGGGAGTGAGCGAGTGAGAGTGAGAGAGAGAGTGAGCGAGGGAGGGAGTGAGCGAGTGGTGCTGAGATCAACACCAGCCACTGTGGCGGAGACATTTCTGATCAGGACCACAAACCCCACAGGAAGAGTGAGCGCGAGTGCGAGGCCGGTGGTGGGGGAGTCCGGCTCAGCTGCACACGTCTCGTCTACATTGTCTACGTGTCCTGTGGGGCCTCTCGCGCTCTCTCTCTTTTTGGGGGTGGGGGGGGGGAGGTCAGAAGTTCCTGTCTTTCACAGCGTTGGAGACGCTGTGGGTGGTGTGGAGGGGTGGGGATGGGGATGGGGGGAATCCAGAACAAGGTGGGCATCACCATTAATGGAGTCAGGCCACTGAGGGGTGAAATCGGGGGCAGTTTTTCCCCCAAAGGGCAGTGGGAATCTCTCTCTCTCTCTCCCCCAAAAGGCTGTGGGTTATGGTGGGTCCAGTCACACTGTCCAGACTGAGGTGGAGATGTTTGTGGGGTCAGGGGATACGGGGCAAAGGGGGGTAATTGGGGTTGAGATACAGATCAGCCGTGATCTAATAGAATGGGGGAACAGGTTCGAGGGGCTGAATGGCCTCCTCCTGTTGCTATGTTGCCGGGTTTCTATGTCCCTGTTGCTTTTTGCGCAATTATTTTGTGTCTCAACTTTCTCAGACCTGTTTAGCAGCTTTAGCCGCTGTACGGGTCACCCCTGAGATATCTTCAGGCTCGAGACGTGAGCAAAGGCTCAGTTAATGGGTGTTGTGGGGGAGGAGGAATGGGGGAGCGGAGGAGGTGGGGGGGGGGTGCATTGTGAGTGATGAGGGTGAGGGAGGGGGTGGGAGATGGGGGATAGGGGATGTAAATGAATGCACTGAAAGTGTGATGCACAAAATACAGTTTACAGTATATTATAGAATCATAGAATTACACAGCACAGGAGGAGGACATTCGGCCCATCGGGTCTGTGCTGCTCTCGGAAAAGAGCTTCCAAACCAACCCCACTACCCCCTCTCTCCCCATAGCCCCGATCATCCCCACTCCCCCCACTCTCTCCCCATAGCCCGATCAGACCCCACTCCCCCGCCCTCTCCCATAGCCATCAACCCCACTCCCTCTCTCTCCATAGCCCTGATCAACCCACTCCCCGCCTCTCCCCATAGCCCGATCAACCCCACTCCCCGCTCTCTCCCCATAGCCTGATCAACCCCACTCCCCGCTCTCTCCCATAGCCCTGATTGACTACCACTCTCTGTGTGAAGACACTTTTTCTAACTTCCCTATTTGATCTGTTTGTGACTATTTGATATTGATGGCCCTGGTTTTTGGACTCCCCCACAAGTGGAAACATCTTCCCTACGTCGATCCTATCAAACCTTTCATCATATTGAAGACCTCTATCAGGTCACCTCTTACCTTCCTCTTTTCAAGAGGAAAGAGTCCAAGTATGTTCAGCCTTTCCTGATAGGTATAGCCTCTCAGTCCTTGGGAATCTCCTTTGCGCCCTCTCCAGTGCCTCTACATCCCTTCTATAATGTGGGACCAGAACTGCACACAGTATTCTAAGTGTAGTCTAACTAACGTTCTATAACAGTTTACCATAACTTCCCTGCTTTTCATTTCTATCCCTCGAGAAATGAACCCCAATGCCTGGATTGCCTTTTTTATGGCCTTATTAACCTGCGTTGCTACTTTTAGTGAATTGTGGATGTGTACCCCCAGATCCCTTTTGCTCCTCTACTCCATTTAGGTGATTATTTTCCAGGATGTACGTGACTTCCTTATTCCTTCTACCAAAATGTACCAGCTCACACTTTTCTCCATTGAAATGCATTTGCCATTTAAATGCCCACTCAGCAAGTTTATTGATGTCTTGCTGTAATGTGATGCCGTCCCCCAATTTGGGGGAGTAAATTTTGAAATTGTGCTGCTGATTCCCGAGACCAAATCATTAATGTATACTGTGAATAACAGTGGGTACCAATACCAATCCTTGTGGAACATCGCTGCCCACTCCCTGCCAGTCTGAGTAGTTGCTATTCTGCTATTTTCCCCTGACTCCACGTGCTCTGACATTATTCATTAGTCTATTGTGCGGTACCTTATCGAACGCCTTTTGGAAATCTAAATATATTACATCTGCTGCATTCCCCTTGTCTACTCTCTCTGTTTCCCCTTCAAAGAATTCAGTGAGGTTGGTCGCGCCTGACCTTCCTGTTTGAAATCCGTGCTGATTATTCTCTATTATGTTTTCTGTTTCTAGATGTTTTTCTATCACCTCCCTCAGTAAGGATTCCATTATCTTTCCTACCCCCGGTGTTAAGCTGACAGGTCTATAGTTCCCTGGGCTTGTTCCATCTCCCTTTTTAAATATAGGTATAACATTAGCTGTCCTCCAGTCGTCCGTCACTACTCCCTTTTCTAAAGAGTTATTATATATGTGTAATAGTGCCTCTGCTATCTCTTCCTTCGATTCTTTAATATACGCGGATGCAATCCATCTGGACCGGGGGTTTTATCCTCTCTGAGTTTCGTTAGCTTTTCGATTACATCTCCCCTTCGTATCTTAAATGTATTTATATTATTTTCGATCTCTTCTTCTCCTGTCATGTCCACCTGATCCGTATCCCTGGGGAACACTGAGGCAAAGTCATTAGTTAATATTTCTGCCATTTTGCTGTTGTTAGCTGTGAGCTTATCGTGTCCATCCCTCAGTGGCCCTGTTCCTATTTTGATTTTTCTTTTGTTATTTATATGTCTGTAGAATATTTTATTATTTCATTTTATATTCCTTGATATTTAGTTTCATATTTCCTCTTTGCCTTCCTAATTTTTTTTGACTATTTTCCTGACTTCTTTGTATTTTTTTGTCATGCTCTCCCTTGGTGTTTAGGTACATAGTGAACAGTTTCTTTCCTGAGTCTCAACTTTGCCCTTATGTCTTTATTCATCCACGGTGTCTCATTATTATTTAGCTTTGTCTTGCTTAACAGCGGAATATATTTCTCCTGGACTCTATTGATCGCAGTTATAAATTTTCCCACTGCTGCCCCATCTCTTTGTTGCCAATATCGTTTTCCAGTTTATTTTCCCAGTTCCATTCTCGTCCCCTCCAAATCAGCTTTTTCCCAATCTATTTCCCTGGTCTTTGTTGTACTCATGTCCTTCTCAATCTTTATCTTAAACCTTATTAAGTTATGATCGCCATTGTCAAGATCATCCCCTACTCATACTTCTCTTATCTGCTCTGGTTCATTTCCCATTACTAAATCCGCTTACATTCTGGGTAAGAAAGGAGTCCTGGACACAGTGAAGGAACTCCATTCCCTTATTCCCTTTACCTATCTCCTTGCCAATTTATTTGGGGGTAGTTAAAATCCCCCATGATTATTACTCTGTCTTTTACTCATTTCCCTAATTTGCTTGCACATTTCTTCCTCTGCCTCCCTTCCGCCGTTAGGTGGTCTGTAGAGAACCCCTATTTGTGTGATTGATCCCTTGTTATCTTTTATCTCTGTCCACACTCTATCCAGATTACCGACCCGCCCGCCAGTGGAAATAGTTTCTCCCCGTTCACCCGATCAAATCCCCTCCTCTTAACCTTCTCTGCTCCAAGGACAATAATCGCGGCTTCTCTGCCGCTCCCGATAACTGAAGTCCCTCATTCCTGGTACCATTCTGGTCAATCTCCTTTGTGCCCTCTCCAATGCCTTGACATCCTTCCTAAAGTGTGGGGCCCAGAACTGCACACAGTCTCTCGCTGAGGCCTCACCAGTGTTTTATAAGGTGCTATGTCAAGTGCAAAGATTATTTGGGGTCCTGTAGCTCAGTGGTTAGAGCGCTCGCCTTGCAAGCGAGAGGACCCAGGTTCGATTGCAGGTCGGGGCGAAACCTCAGACAAGTTTCCTTACTCTACACACACACACTCGCCTCTGTTTACCAATAGTAAATAGGAACCCGGTTGTTAGTCAATTAACGGATCGATTTTCTGGGCGTAATAATCGCTTCCCCCCCCAAATTTTTAAAAAAATAATAATTTGGTCACTCATCCCACGCCTGTTTGTGGGGACGTCGCTGGGAGCAGTTGGCTGCTGTGTTTTGCTGTGAAGCGCTTGGAGGCGTCTTGAAGACGCGATAAGGCACTGGGTCTGACAAATGCAAGGATTATTAGGATAATTATTACTGTTATTATTATTATTATTAAAGAGGGATGTGACACCCACATTGCCAGGTGTCAGAGTTGATCACAGTCAATCAATCCGATTTTGGGGGGCGGTTGTGAGAGGGGGTTAGTGTGTTTGACAGGGTTAGGGGTTAGGTCTGAGGTGGAGTGTTGGGTGTGGGTTTGAGTGTTAATAATAATAATAATAATCCTTGCATTTGTTACAGCGCCTTATCACATCGTCGAGGTGTCTCAAAGCGCTGCACGGGATATACTGTAAAGTGTAGTGACTGTGTATTCTGTGGGCGAAACAGAGACTGTTAGTGGGGGGGAGCGGGGGTGGGGGGGTTTGGGGGGAATTCAGAACGAATCTGCAGAAAACACTACTTCAGTGAGAGAGTAAGAAACGTAACAGCCTCGAAAATGTTGTCTGTTTCAAGAAGAAATGAGATCGATTTCTGATAGAAAATAATATCGGGGGGAGGGGGGGGAGGGGGACAGTATGTAGTTGTGGGGGGGGGACATGTCAAGTGACTGACAGGATGGATGGTGAGAGGCAAACTGGATGGACCTTGGATTTCTTTCGTCAGTAAATCCCCACGTCCCTGTGAGGAACACTCCAGGTTCTGTGTGTCTGAGGCAGTTTCTCCAGATCCAGGATCACTGAACATACATCACAACGAAGCCAGAGCCCACTCCACCCACCCCCCCCCCAACCACCCACCCCCCACCCAACCCCCCTACCCCACCCAACCCCACCCCCACCCCCCCACCCCAGTCTTGCTGCTGTGTAAATGTCCTGCGTTGTTGTTGTTGTGTGTTACAGACTCCGCTGCCCGACACCTCAGCAGCTCCGACTATGAGACAGGTGAGTCCGAGGCTGGTGAGTGTAGTGACTGTGTCACAGTGGCAAAGCGAGAGGGTGGGGGAAGGAGCGGGAGGGGGAGAAAGGGAGAGATTGAAGTGTGTAACATCTCACGCACTCCCCCAGTCGGGCGGACGTTAAGGATTAGGAAAAGAGAAGGGAATCTTGTTGTTGTTGTAATTACTCAGTAGCTCTATCTCCCTCTCTCTCTCTCTCTCTCTCTCACACACTCTCTTTCTCTCTGGGACATGAGTTTGTGCTGAACTGTGAGTTAACACTGCGATCTCCCCCTTCTCTCCCCCCCTTTTTGGGGAGGACAAGTTTGCAGGGCTATGGGGAGAGAGCGGGTGGGGGTGGTGGGGTTGATCAGGGCTATGGGGAGAGAGCGGGGGAGTGGGGTTGAATTGGAACCTCTCTCTGTCCCTCCTCTCTCTCTCCCCCTCTCTCACCCTCCTCTTCTCACCCACCTGCCCCCCCGACCGCCTCTCTCCCTCACTCCCCCTCTCTCACTCCCTCCCTCCCTCCCTCTCTCTCTCTCTGTAGATCAAGCACAACCTTCCCTGGTTTCCAAACCTGGAGACCAGTCAGGATTCTCAGCTCATCAGGACTCAGGATAAGAGTAAGTCCATCCCATTGATGCCCCCTCGCTGTGAGCGAGGGGTGTACGGGTGTGTGTGTGTGTGGGTGTGGTGTATGTGTGTGTGTGGGGGGTGTGTGTATGTGTGTATGGTGTATGCGTGTATGGGTGTGGGATGTGTGTATGTGTGTTGTGTGTGGTGTATGTGTGTATGTGTGTGGGGGGGGTGTGGTGTGTGTGTGTGTGTGGTGTATGTGTGTGGTGTGTGTGTGTGTGGTGTGTGTGTGGGGTATATGTGTGTATGTGTGTGGTGTGTGTGGTGTATGTGTGTGTGTGTGTGGGGAGGGTGTCTGGTGTGTGTGTGTGCGTGGTGTATGTGTGTGTGTGTGTGGGGGGGGGTGTGTGTGTGTGTGTGTGTGCGTGTTTGTGGACAAGTTTCCTTACCCCCCCCGCGCCTGTGTTCCCAGCAGTCAGTAGGAACCCAGTTGTTAGTCAATTGGGGGATCACTTTCCGGGGGGTAATAATCCCTTCAAAATAATAATAATAACAACACTCCCTGCGCTGGAGCATTACTCTGGACATTGCCCCCTCCTCCCCTCCTCCCCTAAGGTCCACCATTGATGGCCGCGCTTTCAGCCACTACCCCCCGAAACTCAGCAACCGCCCCCCCCTCTCCCTCCTTCCGTCTCACCCCTTCCCTCCCCATCGTCAGGTCGTGCCTGAAGACCTCCTCTCCAAACATGCGTATGGTCACCTCCCCCCACCCCCCCACTCCCCTCTCCCCCCTCTCCCCCCCTCTCTCCGGCTCGGTTGTCGTGCTCCGCCATTGTCAAGCGCTCTGGGACACTGCCCTGCGTGGGTTGTTGGTGTTGGTGTTGGTGTTAACCCCCCCGGACCCTCCTGCCCAGTTATGTACCAGGTTTACCGAGCAGACCACAGCCTCGCCCGCCTGCTGCTGCCCCTCAATGCCTCGGCCCAGGAGGTACTCACTGCCCTCGAGGAGAGGGCGACCCACGAGCTGCTGCTCGTCCAGGTCAACTCAGCCGGAGGTGAGTGGGGGGCGCGGGGGGGGGGGGGGGGGGGGGGGGGGCGGCGCTGTTATTATTTACCGTTATTATTATTATTGTTATTATTATTCATAATGACTATCACTTTTATTTATTGTTATTGTTAATAATTGTTGTTATTTATTATTGTTAATTGTTTCTTATTTATTTATGATTAATAATTCTGACTTATTATTATTTGAATAAATAGCATTATTACTCATTGAAACGCTGTCACTGTCAGGGCCTTGGGACGTCCTCCCGCCGCGACGGGCGCGATACCCGCGTAATCTTGTTGTTGTTGTTGTTGTTGTTGTTGATTATTTATTGTTATTTATTATTATTTGTTGTCGTTGCAGACCGTGTGGAGCTGAGGCCGGGGACTCGCTGCTTCGCCACTTCACTGCGACTGAACGAGCGACTGTACGTCTGTCCCCGAGGCCAACAGCTGTCACTGGTGAGCAGCCGCCCCCACACACACTCTGTCTGTCTCTCTGTCACTCTCTCTCTCACTCTCTGCCTCTCACTCTCTCTCTCTCTCTCTCTCTCTCTCTCTCTCACTTTGTCTCTCTCACTCTGCCTCTCTCTCTCTCACTCTCTCTCTCACTTTGTCTCTCTCACTCTCTGCCTCTCTCTCTCTCTCTCTCTCACTCTGTCTCTCTCACTCTCACTCTCTGCCTCTCTCTCTCTCACTCTGCCTCTCTCACTCTCTCTCACTCTGTCTCTCTCTCTCTCTCTCTGCCTCTCTCTCTCTCTCTCACACACTCTGTCCCTCTCACTCTCTGCCTCTCTCTCTCTCTCTCTCTCCCTCTCTCTCTCACTCTCTCCCACCCTCCCTCTCTCTCTCTCACTCTCTGCGTCTCTCTCTCTCTCACTCTGTCTCTCTCACTCTCTGCTTCTCTCTCTCCCTCTCTCACTCTCTCCCCTCTCTCTCACTCTCTCTCTCACTCTCTCCCTCCCTCCCTCCCTCTCTCTCTCTCACTCTCTGTGTCAGCAGGTCCCACACCCAGACCAGCTTTGGCCGACCACGGCAGCCTGGCCACCCTGGAGCACGTCAGCTCTAAGGACCTGGCCATTCACCTGACCGAGTACGACTGGGAACTGTTCTCTTCTGTCCACGAGGTAACGGCTGCGCGCAACTGGCTGCCGCGTTTCACCCACAAAACACACAGTCACTACACTTTATCCCGTGAAGCGCTTTGAGACGTCTCGAAGACGTAATGAGACGCTGTATCAAATGCCAGGATTATTATTATTGTATAAGTTGTTCCTGATCGCTGCTCTCTCTCTCTCTCTATCTCTCGCCCTCTCTATCTCTCTATTCCTCCACCCCTCCCTCTCTGTCTCTCTCCCACCGCCCCCTCTCTCTCTCTCTATCTCTCCCTCTCTCTCTATCTCTCCCTCACTCTCTCTCTATCCCTCTCACTCTCTCTCTATCTCTCCCTCACTCTCTCTCTGTCTCTCTCACTCTCCCCCTCCCTCCCTCTCTCTCTCTCTCTCTCTCTTTCGTTCTCTCTCTCCAGGTGGAGTTGGTGTATTTCACTTTCGGGAAACAGAAGTTTCCCCACGGAACCACCGCCAACTTTGACCGTTATCTCTATCGCTTCAACCTCCTGCAGTTCTGGGTGGTGACAGAGATCTGTCTGTGCAGCGACTTAGACAAACGTGTTCAACTGCTCAAAAAAATTCATCAAACTCGCTGCCTAGTGAGTAGGACCTTCGTCGGGCGATGGTGGGGGCGGGAGGGGGGGGTGGGGGGAAGGGGAGAAGGGGCTAACACGTCTTCAACTCTTCAGTACTTAAGTTTCGCCCACAAAATACACAGTCGCCACACTTTATGGTACGTCCTGTGAAGCGCTTTGAGACCTGATACGGCGCTGCATCAAAGGCAAAAGGATTATTATTATTAATAAACTTTCAAAAAAACATTCACACGATGATGCAATCGAGATCAAGGCTTCGTAGCGGGAGCTTTACTGCGTCTCCAGCCCTGACTCCAGGTGGGAATCTGGGTCCACAGTACCCCATCCCTAATCTCCTCGCCCTCCACACCCTCCTGATCCCAACCCCAGCTCAGGCCATAGGATCACAGAATAATACAGGAGGAGGCCATTCTGCCCATCGTGTCTGTCGGCTCTTTGAAAAGAGCTTTCAAATCAACCCCACCTCCCCCCCCCCCTCTCTCCCCATAGCCCTGATCAACCCCACTCCCCCGCTCTCTCCCCATAGTGCTGCAAACTTGTCCTCCGCAAATAATTATCTACTTCTCTCTTAAAAGCTGTTAGTGACTCGGCTCCACCGGCCTTTCAGGCACCACTCCAGATCCCAACAACTCGCTGTGTGAAGACATTTCTCCTTCCCTCCGTTTCTTTTAACGACTATTTTAAATCGGTGCCCTCGGGTTACCCACCCGCCCGCCAGTGGGAATAGTTTCTCCTTGATCGCCCGATCGAATCCCCTCCTCTTAACCTTCTCTGCTCCAAGGACAATAATCGCGGCTTCTCTGCCTCTCCCGATAACTGAAGTCCCTCATTCCTGGTACCATTCTGGTCAATCTCCTTTGCGCCCTCTCCAATGCCTTGACATCCTTCCTAAAGTGTGGGGCCCAGAACTGCACACAGTCTCTCGCTGAGGCCTCACCAGTGTTTTATAACTGGTCCAAATCCCTGACTGTCCAGCGCCTTGGGATGAACTTCTGACGTGAAAAGCGCTGTGTAAATGTGATGTATTGTTAAGTGCTCTCTCTCTCTCTCTCTCGTTTCCAGTTGTAAAGAGCAAAAGAACATGAATTCTTTTTTTGCTGTGGCGTTCGGGCTGAGTAACAGCGCTGTGTCTCGGCTCAGCAAAACCTGGGAGGTGAGTCCTGTCTCCTCGCTTCACTTTGAGACATCCTCCAGTTATTGTGGAGTCTCCCTGTGTCCCTCAGTGGTTAGAGCCTTCGCCTCACAAGCGAGAGGACCCGGGTTCAATTCCCGGAGGGGTCAGGTCAGGGCGAAACCTTCCTCCCCAAACACACACGCACACACACACGCACACCCACGCACACACACGCACGCGCACACACACATGCACACACACGCACCACACACACACTCCTCTGTTTACCAGCAGTCAGTAGGAACCCGGTTGTTAGTCAATTGGAGGATCGCTTTCTGGGGGTAATAATCCCTCCTCCCCCCGAAAAATTGGGTCACTCAATCCACAGCTGTTTGTGGGGGCATCGCTGTGCGCAATTGGCTGCCGTGTTTCGCCCACAAAATGCACAGTCTGTACACTTTACAGTGTATTCTGTGAAGCGCTTTGAGACGTCTCGAAGTGATGAGGCGCTGTATCAAATGCGAGGATTGTTATTATTATTAATATAACTATCATCATCGTTTTATTAATAACAACATAATTATTAATATAATTTTTATTATTAATAACAATATAATGATGATCGTTATTAATATCATTGTTCTATTGATATTATTATTATTAACAATATTATTATAAAGTAAGACGCTGAGGTTGTTAAGGTGCGATCTGTGGCTGTTTCAGGGTCTGACAAACAAAACCAGACGAGTGTATCAGAGCTTTGAGAGACTGATGGTAAGTGATGGCACCAAGTGGTTGGGTTTGTGTTCATGTCAATTGGGTTTCGCTTTCCTGGAGGGATGGAGGGAGGGAGTGAGGGAGGGAGAGAGAGGGAGGGAGGGAGGGGGGGGAGAGAAGGAGGGAGGGAGGGAGAGAGAGAGAGAGAGGGAGGCAGGTGGAGGGAGGGAGTGAGGGAGAGAGAGAGGGAGAGAGAGAGAGGGAGAGAGGTGGAGGGAGAGAAGGAGGGAGGGAAAGAGAGAGAGAGGGAGAGAAGGAGGGAGTGAGGGAGAGAGAGAGAGAGAGAGGGAGGGAGGGGGGTGGAGGGAGAGAGAGAGGGTGGGAGGTGGAGGGAGAGAAGGAGGGAGGGAGAGAGAGAGGGAGAGAAGGAGGGAGGGAGTAAAGGAGAGAGGGAGGGAGGGAGGGAGGGCGGTGGAGGGAGAGAAGGAAGGAGGGAGAGTGGGAGAGAGGAAGGGAATGCGAAGCAGAGACACTGACGGGCGACGCTGTTTGTCCACAGGACCCTTCGCGGAACCACAGGGCCTACAGGATGGTGGCCGGTAAACTCAGTCTCCCCTTCCTGCCCTTCATGCCTCTGCTGATCAAAGGTGCGGAATACAATAAATAATAATAATAATGAATAATAATCCTCGCATTTGACACAGCGCCTCATCACATCTTCTCGACGTCTCAAAGTGCTTCACAGAATACACTATAAAGTGAATTGACTGTATATTTGTGGGTGAAATACAAGGATCATTATTATTATTGGTATTATTATTGGTATTATTAGTATTCATATTATTATTAATAAATTATTGCTATTATTCATATTATTATTATTATTATTTAGCTTGTTTTTTTTTACGCAATGGATTTCGGGGTCAATATTGGTCCAAAGCAGCTTCAAGGGTTCAGTGTAAAGCTCTCTCCGCACCGCAGGGAGACTTGAGGAAGACTTGGGAGAGAGAGAGAGAGACAGGGAGTCAGAGAGAAAGAGAGAGACCCAACGAGAGAGACAGAGAAAGAGACTCAGAGAGAGAGAAAGTCAGAAAAGAGAACCAGAGAGAGAGAGATCCAGAGAGAGAGAGAGAGAGAGGTGGGGGTGTGGGAGTCAGAAAAAAGAGCGTCAGAGACAAAGAGAGATTTGAAGAGATAGAGAGAGGGGGAGAGAGAGGGTCACAGACACACACACACACAGAGAGGAGAGAGAGAATGAGAGAGAGAGAGGGAGACAGAAAGACAGAGAGAGGGAGAGAAAGAAAGACTCTGCGAGAGAGAGAGAGAGAGCGAGAGAGAGTGTGACTGAAGCCGACTTGTGTCCTCTCTCTAGACCTGACCTTCATCGAGGAGGGCAACAAAACCTTTGTCAATAACCTCGTCAACTTTGAGAAAATGGTGAGTGCGCCGTTCGTTGACGTGACAATAAACTCGCGGCCGTTTTATTTCACCCCGAGCCGTCCCCGACTCAACCCCCGACACCAGGTTACGCTCACGTGGAGCCTTCCACGTCGGGAGGACGTCCCAAAGGCGCTGGACGGTCAGGGGTTCGGGCCCCGAGCCGGGGGTGAGTGGATTGCTGGACCGCGTTAATCACTCAATAATTATTATTATTGATCGTTGTCGAGGTATCTCTGGGACGTTCTCCCGATGGCGTGAAAGGTCACTGATGAAATTTAATTTTGTTGCTGTTGTTATTTGTTAATTCAGCCACGAAACTCTGTCACACTCTCCCTCTACCCCTCCCTCCGCCTTGCCCCCCCCCCACCACTCCACCACCCTTCCTTCCCCATCTTCGGTCACCTCCCTCCTCCTTCCCTCCCTCCAGCTCGGAGTCGTGCTCCGTCTCTGTCGAGCGCTCTGGGGGGGGGGGGGGGCTGTGTAACTCTAAGCTGTTGTTGGTAACTGTCTTTTTCTGTTGTAGCGGATGATCGCACGGACTGTGAACCTGTTTAGACGATGTCGGACTCACTCCCAGAGTAAGTCTCTCTCCTTAGCGCTGACAGCACCAAACGCTCATCCCCTCCCACTCCCTCTGGGTCTCTCCCATCTTCCCCTCTGACTTGTCGTGTGCTCCCCACCCCTCTCCAGCCTTCAATTCTTACCCCAAACCTCTGCCGCTCCCTCCATCTCGTCTCTCTCAGTCTTAAAAGGACCCGGGTTCCCGGGCGGGTCAGGTCAGGGCAAAACCATAGGCAAGTTTCCTTATTCCACACACACACACACACACACACACACACATACACACACAGACACACACACACATACACATACACATACAGACACACACACACATACACATACAGACACACACACAGACACACACACACAGACACACCACACACACACATACAGACACACACATAGACACACACCACACACACAGACACACGCACACACATACAGACACACACACATACACATACAGACACACACACGCACACACATACAGAGACACACAGACACACCACACACACACACACATACAGACACACACACACACATGCACATACAGACACACACAGACACACACACACAGACACACACACAGACGCCTCTCTTTACCTAACAGTAAGTAGGAACCCGGTTGTTAGTCGATTGGCGGATCGCTTTTCCGGGGGTAATAATCACTTAAAAAATAATAATTTGGTCACTTCAATCCACGACTGTGGGACATTTCTGTGGGCAATCGGCTGCCGCGTTTGGCCCACAAAATATACAGTCACTACGCTTCACAGTATGTTCTGTGAAGCGCTTTCTCGAAGACTTGATAAGGTGCTATAATTCCTGGTGATTCCTCCCAGAATACGTTCCTTCCAACCAGAGGCAGTGAGTTCAAAGTCTCCTGACTCAAGAGGAGGGATTGTTACCAACCGAGTGATCCGGGCTGACACCAGGCCATCGAATATTAAAGGCACCACATTGAGTGTTTGGATTATCTCTCCTGGTTGTTTCACCCGCTCAGTCTCTGCTCTGAACTGTTTTCTCCTTTCATTTCAAGTGATACCCCAGAAGATGGAGCCAGAGATCTCGTCTGCTCAGATTTCGACGAGTGAGTCTCGATTCATCCCACACTATTTTTCCTTTGGTCACCCGTGCGTCTGACACATGCAGGAATCCATCGCCACGCTGCCGCGTTTCGCCCACGAAACGCACGGTCTGGAGTCACTTTACAGTATGTTCTGTGAAGCGCTTTGAGATGTCGCGAAGACGTGAAAAGGCGCTGCATTAAATGCAATTTTTATTAAGTGAATCTAAACCAGACTGAGAGTTCCATATAATAAGAATAATAATGATAATTGTAAGTGATAAGGCACTATATCGAATGCAAGGATTATAATTATTAACATATTATAACAATATGGTCGGGAAAATTCTTGAGTCCTTAATTAAAGATGTCGTTATGGGATTCCTGGAAAACCATAACAAGATTAGGCAGTCAACACGGCTTTACAGAAGGGAAGTCAAACTTCACTAAACTTCTAGAGTTTTTTGAAGATGTATCTAACAGGTTAGAGAGGGGGGAACCCGTAGACGTAGTATTTAGATTTTAAAAAGGCATTTGACAAAGTGCCGCACAAAAGGCTATTGCACAAGGTTAAGGCCCACGGGATAAATGGGAACATATCAGCACGGATTGAAGAGTGGCCAACGGGTAGAAAACAAAGAGTAGGTCATTTTCGAATTGGCAGGAGATGTGACTAGTGGAGCGCCACAAGGATCAGTGCTCAGGCCTCAGCTATTTACAATTTACATCAATGATCCAGACGAGGACATTGAATGTAACGTATCTAAATTCACGGATGACACTAAACTCAGTGGGAGAGTGAGCTCTGAGGATGATGCAAAAAGATTGCAACGGGATATAGATAAAAATAGAGTGGGGAGTGGGCGAGTAGGTGGCAGAGGGAATTTAATGTGGGGAAGTGTGAAGTTATGCACCTCGGTAGCAAAAATAGAAAAACAGATTATTTTCTAGAGGGGGAGAGATTAGATAGTGTTCAGAGGGATTGGGGTGTCCTTGTACACCAGTCTCAAAAAGTTAGTTTGCAGGTGCAGCAGCAACTAAGAAGGCGAACGGCAGTTAGCGTTCATTGCAAAAGGTTTAGAGTACAAGAGTAGGGAAGTCTCGCTGCAACTGTATAGGGCTTTGGTGAGACCGCACCGAGAGTATTGTGTGCAGTTTTGGTTTCCTTATTTACAAAAGGACATACTTGCCCTCGAGGGGGTGCAGCGTAGATTCACTCGGTTAGTTCCTGGGATGAGGGGACTGACCTGTGAGGATAGACTGAATAAACTGGGACTGTATTCTCTGGAGTACAGAAGAATTAGGGGAGATCTTATTGAAACATATAAGATTCTTAAAGGACTGATAAAGTAGTCACTGAGGGTCTGTTTCCCCGGTGGGAGAATCTATAACCAGGGGTCACAGTCTGAAAATTAAGGGTCAGCCTTTTAGTACAGAGTTGAGGAAACATTTCTTCACTCAGAGGGCAGTGACTTTATGGAATTCACTCCCCCCGAAGGCTGTAGATGTCAGTCCTTGAACATCTTCAAGGCTGAGACTGAGAGATTTTTTAAAAACAGAGGGATTGGGGGATATGGGGAGAGGACGGGTAATCAGAGTTAGGTCTGAAGATCAGCCACGATCTTATCGAATGGCGGGGCACAGGCTCGAGGGGCCGAATGGCCTACTCCTGCTCCTAATTCTTATGTTCTTATATATTATTAGGGGGACTGCGGGATGGAGTTCCAGAGGGTGGGGACAGAGTAGTGAGGCAGGTGAGGCAGGGGATGTGA
The DNA here is from genome assembly GCF_018977255.1 of Callorhinchus milii. Taxonomy (NCBI): domain Eukaryota; kingdom Metazoa; phylum Chordata; class Chondrichthyes; order Chimaeriformes; family Callorhinchidae; genus Callorhinchus; species Callorhinchus milii. The sequence goes on from NW_024704768.1 coordinate 1,342,953, forward strand.
AGCAGGCCAGAGCCCGCTGAGCGGAAGGAGGGAGTAGGATGGTAGGGGGTTAGGAGGTCACAGAGGTAGGAGAGCGAGGCCATGGAGGGCTTTGAAGGTGAGGACCAGGACCTTGAACTGTATCCTCTGTGTGATGGGAAGCCGGTGGGGGTGATAGGGTCACCGAGTCTGGTGTGGGAGAGGACACGGGCTGCAGTTAGTTCTGGATGAGCTGCAGTCAGTGGAGGGAGGAGTTGGGGGCCGACAAGCAGTGAGTTTGCATAGTCGAGCCTCGATGTAATGAAGGCGTGTGTGAGGGTCTCGGGGGCTGCGGAGTGAGGCAGTGGCGGAGCCGGGCGAGGTTGGGAGGTGGGGGGAGGCAGAGCGGGTCATGGCGTGGATGTGGGGTAGACAGGATAGTTGAGGCCACCCTACCCGTTAGGGCTGTGATTGTCACAGTGTTAAGTTACAACAGTAATGGTAATAATAATAATCCTCGCGTTTGATACAGCGCCTTATCACCCCGTTTAGACGCCTCAAAGCGCTTCACAGAATATATACAGTAAGGTGTAGTGACTGTGTAATTGTGTCTGACTGCTTTGCTAATGTTGTTCATTCTTTATTCTTTGAAGCTTCCGATCAGTCCGTTTCGGTGAAGAATCCTCAACCCATTCGGCTTTATGTGCGGAGCCTGAAAGCCATAGACAACGAACAGATCTTATCCCAGCTTTCCCAACAACTCGAGCCTTAGAGGGAGGGGAGATACCAGGAGCTGCTTGACCTCTTGTGGAGCAACTTTCACTCTCAGGGATTTACCGCTCACACTCTCTCTCTCCCTCTCACTCATTCCCTCCCTCATTGAGTTTGTGGCAGCAAAAAAAGAATTTAAAGGGATCACAGCCCCTTGTAGGGGATCACAGCGACTCTGGTCTCTGACCCTCCTGCGATGCTTTAAAGAGCCCCAAAGAAATCGGTTCGGAGTTTATATTTATACACAGCGCCTTTCATGCCGGGAGGATGTCTTAAAGCACTTCACACAGCCACCTGGGGGGGGGGGGGGGGGGGGGCAGCTGGGTAAATAGGGTTGAACGTGGCAACCCCCCTCCCCGCCCCCCCCACCGCCGTTTAAAGGTTTGGAGGCAGAGAGAGAGGGAGGGAGGGGCGAGTTTGAGAGAGCGCAGGGGCGCGAACGGCTGAGGCTTCTGAACGGCCGAACACACGATCCTTGATAAGGAGGCACAGTAATGGGTAGTGTTTGACCCTTTGGGGATCGCAGCACTTTTGATGCTTCCATTGCTGTGTCCCTGACTGATAAGTGGCCTCTCTGCCCCCACCCTTTGGAACTCCATCCCTCAGTCCCTTCGCCTCGGCCCCCTCTCCCTTACCTCCTTCAAGACCCTCTTGTTCCCCCGCCTCTTTGGTCACACACCCCCCCCCCCCACCCTACCCTCCCAGCCTTCCGATCCCAACCCCCAGCTCAGGTCCTAATCTCTGACTGTCCAGCGCCTTGGGAACGTCCTCCCAACCTGAAAGGGGCCGTGTAAATGCAACGTGTTGGTGTTGAACAGGTCGGGGAGCGAGGAAGCTTTTCTGTGATTCCCACAGTGAGCGGGAGCCGTGCTTCAGACGGAAGGAAGTGTGCAAAAATCTTATATTTTTTAAAATAAAAATTGTATTTTTGAGAAAAAAAAGGATCGCGTTTCGTCTTTTGTTCCGACAAGCGAGAGATCGGTCGGGTCTCCAGGTCCACAGGAAATCCTCGGCTCCAGTTTGGAATCGTGGAACTTTCTCAACATAATAATAATCCTCGCATTCGACACAGCGCCTTAACACGTTGTCGAGACGTCTCAAAGCGCTGGCATCACTGTGCATTTCGTGGGCAAAACGTGGCAGCCAGTGCCACACAAACAGTCGTGGATTGAATGACATTTTTTTTGGAAGGGATTATCACCTGCGGAAAGCAATCCGCCAATCGATTAACAACCGGGTGTTTACTGACCGATAGCTAAACAGGTGTGTGGACTGAGGAAACTTGCCTACGGTTTTGTCCTGCCGGGATTCGAACCCGGGTCCTTTCGCTTACGAGGCGAGCGCTCTAACCACTGAGTTACAGGTCTTATTTGACTACCACGTCCTCCAACAAAACCCAACGGGTTTAGCCAAAGGATGGCGTTCCTCCCAGTGCTTTGTTCAGAGTGCGAATCGGTAAAAGGAAATGCAAGGATTATAATTGACGGTTAAAGTCTTGGCTAAAAATCTTCACCTGTACACTGAAATAATAATGATCTGTCGCTCATGACCTCCATTCCACCGTCGGTGGTCACGCTTTCAGCCACTACGCCCCGAAACTCCAGAACCCTCTCCCTCTAACCCTCCGCCTCGCCCCTTCCTTTCCCATCTTCAGGTCGTGCCTGAAAACCTTTCCCTTCGACCGTGTGGTGCGCTGCCACCATCAAGCACTCTAGGGCGCTACCCTGTGCGAGGGGCGCGGTGTAAATGCACGTTGTTGTTGTTGTTGCGCCTGTGATGTCGAGCATTCTCAAAAGCGCTGCGATCAGAGAAATGACCAAATCAAGAGTTTTAATAAAAACCTTTAATTGCTGGTTTATAATTGAGGCTACAACGCTACAGTCAAACTAGGCTTTGTACAAAAAAAAACAACTGAGAGCATGTAAAGGTTTAGACAGTACATAATCATATGGATTAAAAAAAAATCAAATAAATGAATTATACACTCAATTGGAGATAGACAGCTAAGTCATGATGTGTCGTTATTGCCAGTGTTAAAGGGGGAGGGGGCGGGTATGGGGGGGGTTGGGGGCATTACATAAGGGGTTCAGCTATGGAACACAACTCCCAAGACCTTAAATTCAACCCGGTTGGTGTGGGTGGACCTAAGGACCCCACTTTTGCCTTAAACCTGTAACATTTAAAGTACATTTTAAATCAATTTTTTTAAAAAAAATTATAATAATAATCCTTGCCTTCGATACGGCGCCTTGTCACGCCTTCGAATCGAGATGTCCCAAAGCGCCTCGCGGGATATACTTTGAGGTGGGTTTCGCTGTGCGTTTTGCGGGCGAAACCGAGTAGAATTTGGAGTAAATTAAAAAGCGGACAATCGAACCTATCCCACGCAGAGAGAGAGAGAGAGAGAGAGAGAGCATTGCCTTCCCGTGCTTGCCATCTCCCCCAACACCCCCCCACCATCGGGCAGGGGTCTTTCAGAGTGGGAGAAATTTTGGGGGCCGGAATACAGGGTGACCAAAAAGTTGCGCTCGCATTTACCAGGTCTAATAAAAGTCTTTAAGGAAATGGTGAGATTTGTGTTCATTGTTTTTAGATAATAAGGTAGTTATCAGGACTTTTTGGTCACCCTGTCTGTCTGTCTGTCTGTCTGTCTGTCACCCTGTCTGTCTGTCACCCTGTCTGTCTGTCACCCTGTCAGTCTGTCTGTCTTACAGCCCCTGTTGACATGAAACATTTGCTCTGAACATTTACAGACTTGAAAGAAACTCTTTAAAGAGATGAGGAGCTGCCGGGAATTGGGGGGGGGGGGGGGGGGGGGGGGAGGGGGGAGAGGAAACTGAGGACTGGTTGTGTGTGTGTGTGCGACAAAAGGCACATTTCAGCCACAGAGACAACAGGTGTCAGACAATCGAGACCCGGGAAGGGTTTGTGTTTTCCAGATGTATTTTCTCATGCAGCACAGTATCGATGGGAAAACAGACTAAAGGCGATGTGATGAAATAACAGGACAGAGCGGAGCAATTTAACTGCAGTGAGAGCACCTGATGTGAACAGGGCACCAAACCCACACACACACACACACACAGGCAGGAAGAGCCAGGGAGCGGCAGTATAATAATAATCCTTGCCTTTGATACAGCGCCTTATCACATCTTCGAGACGTCTCAAAGCGCTTCACAGACTGGACTGTAAAGTGAATTGACTGTATGTTTTGTGGGTGAAACGGGGCAGCCGATGGCGCACAGCAGCGTCCCCACAAACAGTCGTGGGTTGAGTGATCAAATTATTATTTCAAAAACGTTTATTTATTTATTTTGAAGGGTTATTACCCTCAGAAAAGTGATCCACCGATCGACCAACAACCGGGTTTCTACTCACTGCTAAGTAAACAGAGGGGTCTGGACTAAGGTTTCGCCCCAGTCTGGGAATCGAACCCAGGTCCTCCCGCTTGTGAGGAGAGAGCTCTACCCACTGAGCTACAGGACGCCATAATCAATGCTTAATTTATACAGGGAATGTGCTAACTTGCTCATCTTTAACTCAAAGGAGATGTCTTGACCGAGCAGCTGGAACATGGATAATGTGATGGGGAGAACCAAACACATGGAGGCTGCAGTGTGGGTGTGGTGGGGGGGGGGGGGGGGGGGGGGGGGGGAAACGGGACAGGGGGTAAAGAATGCTCTCACCAATAGATCGGATTAGCTCATGTAATACAAGCAATTTTCAATCGATGAATCAATGGTAGATTCATTAAAAAGACCAATGGTTTTAATCAATACAATTTAAAAAGGTGTTTTGGTGGGAGAACGGATGATGGGGGGGTGGGGGGGGGGGTGGTGGTGGAAAGGAGGGGTAAGTTGTGTGTGCCAACAGTTTTTGTGCAGTTTTACTTTAGAGTATATTCTGTGAAGCGCTTCGGGACATCTAGAAGACGTGATTCGCCTTATATCAAATGCAAGGATTATTATTATTATTATTATTATAGTTACAATGCCATATAATAATGATAATCCTTGCATTTTATCCAGCGCCTCTGACGTGGCTAAGCTTCCAAGAGCTTTACAGGGAATTACTGTAGTCGATTTGCTGGCAGTGTGATGGAACAACAGTATGTATAACATACTGGCACACAAAGTGTCAGATAAGCACCTGAGCAGTTGAAATATTAAAGGAAGTGGAGGAAAAGACAGAAAGTCAGATTAATAACAATACAGACAACAGCGTGACTTTCTCGCTGAAGATTTCTGAACTTCTTATTGCTTATCTTTCCTGGTCAAGTTCCGGTGAGCTAATTTTTTTGCGGGAGGGCTGGGTGGCGGAGGGTGAGGGGGAAAAGAAATGCAAGGAACTGGGTTTAGCAACTGACGACAACTTGCATTTGTTCCAAAAAGATGTCAACGACGAAGTACAGTGACTTTGTGTTTTCAGAAATATTAATCCTTGCATTTGATACAGCGCCTCATCACCTCTTTGAGACGACTCAAAGCGCTTCACAGAATACACTGTAAAGTGAATTGACTTAATATTATGTGGGTGAAACGCAGCAGCCAATTGCGTACAGCAGCGTCCCACAAACAGCCATGGATTGAGTGACCAAATTATTATTGGGGGGGGCGGGAGGGATTAGTACCCCCGGAAAGTGATCTGCCAATCATCTAACAAGCAGGTTCCTACTTATTGCTTGGCAAATAGAGGCACGTGGAGTAAGGAAACGTGCCTCAGGTCTCACCCTGCCCAGGAATGGAACCCAGGTCCTCTACCTTGTGAGGTGAGTGCTCTAACTACTATGCTGCGGGACACCAATGATACCAACGAGAGCTAAGACAATGGCAAAGCCCTGGCGGGGGGAACACTTGCGAAACATTCCTTTCACGACGCAGTCGGCCATTTTGCCGCCTCCCTCACTGTGGCTCTCAGTGCTGGGTGTAGCCTTTCATTGCTAGACAGTAATAGGATGGTCAGGGTTAGGTATGAGCAGAACTGGATTCCCTGAGGTGTACTGATCCAAGCTCTCCATAGAATGGCACAGACCAGACACCAAAGCAGCCCTCGTTCCCTCCCAGCCTTACTCCTTCCCTGGAATGGCCAGAGGTACATGAGCTAGCCGTTTACACGTTACTCTGCAGTTATAAGTTGCTGTTGTAAAGAGCGAGTGAGCGAGCCTGAGATGGAAAAAGAGAAAATGGGATCAAGCAACTGCTTGACTGTGGATTTGGAAAAAAAATTCTCTCTCTCTCTCAAAATCCCAAAGAAATACTGCTTCTTATGTGTGCTGGACACAGAGCTTTGGCAAATTAACAATATACTGTACTGTATAGGGCTCTTCCCTTCTGTTTCGTTTCAGTCTGAAAGCCAATGTGACTGGCCTCGCCTGAGAGATTCTAATAATAATAATCCTTGCCTTTGATATAGCGCCTTATTAAATCGTTGAGACGTCTCGAAGTGCTTCACAGAATATACTCTAAAGTGGATGGACTGTATTGTTATTATTAGATTAATACAATTAGACCGATAACTCAGTCTCTGTTAGATTTAACCTGTTATCGGAGAATCCTATTCAATGGCATTTTGAGTTCAATTTGATGAAGTTTCATTTTGAAGTTTCACTGTGGGGTGTGGGGTTGGGTTGTGTGGGGGGAAGAGATGTGATGGTACGAACACTGTTTTAAACTTGAGAAGACTTTTTTCTTCTGTGGAATTGTCCACAGGCTTGTGAGGAAGAGGGGCCGTGGGGGGTCAGTGAGCTGTATCATTGATGTGTCAGAGATTATGTCACAGAGAGGCGGTGAACCTTGGAGTTTGCTGTGCAAACAAGGGCACGATCCCCACTTCTCACCCCCCCCCCCCCCCAGTGAGCGTGGTGAAGCCCTAGCCCAGTCACAACACCAAATATCCTCTGCTCTTTTCCCCACTCAGTACAGTCATTTCTAATCTAACCTCCGTCAGTCATCAATCGATACAACAGAACAAAGCATCCCTGAAATTCTTTGGTGTGAACACGCAAGGTTCAGTCCCAGGACTTAACTATAATGTCCGTCAATTTGTTTTGCCGACAATTTATAACCAGTAGCGCCACTCCGATGTGCTGAATCACTCCTTAAAATATCTACTTAGTGACAAAGAAGAAAACATATAGTCTATAAAACTGGGGAGGGGGGGGGGGGTGTGGGGAGAGTAACGGGAGATATTCGCAAACTCAGCTATATTTGCGGCTTCCAGTTTTGCAAAACTTCCCAGACTGTGACCAGCATAACGAGAGAGTGTCGAGGGAGAGTCTGATGCTGTTTAGTTCAGGCGTGCTTTATCTACAGACACGAGACACTTGTATAAAGCTCCCTCCCTCCCTCCCTGGATTAACATTGCCAGAGGCACGTAAGCGAGCAGTGTACACGTTAGCGCCGCAGTTATAAGTTGCCGTTATGAAGAGAGCGCGAGCGAGCGAGCGAGAGAAAGAAAATAAACCGAATATAAAAAGAAATATTTACACGTGTAAATCGTGGCCTGTACAACAAGGTATTTTTTTTCCGCAGCACCAGTATTTTAAAGCTAAACCCTTCACCCGAAAAAAACCCCCACATAATTAAAAAAAAACATTTTCATTTCATTTCTCTTTTTTTTAAAAAAAACACTTATTTGTGTATTATCTGCACAGGGGGAAAAAAAAAATTCCTGAAGCTATCCCGCTAAACAAGAAGCACGGGCTCCAGGTATGTGAATAAGTAATAACAACAAAAAAAATCACAAATATTTTCTGTTATATAGTTTTTTTTAAAAAATGTAAAATTTTTTAGTCCAAAAAACCAGACAGTGTTTTGATGCACATCATATTCTCTCTCTCTCTGTCCCATTTCTTGATATAAACTTACAAGTATCGAAAGATAATCTGTTTTTTTATATATGTGTGTGAATATATATAATATAATATATATATATGTAAAAAAAAACAGTATGTATGACTGCAGACAAGGCCGGACTGAGGTTTGAGAATAAACTGGGTCTCTTAATATTAAAAAATAATCCTCGCATTTGATATAGCGCCTTATCATGTCTTCGAGACATCTCAAAGCGCTTCACAGCATATACTGTAAAGTGAATTGACTGTATATTTCGTGGGCACTTTAGATAGACATGATTCAGCCTTAATTGCAGTAAAAAAAAAGCTCGCATCTATCTGTAAAACTGTAGTCGGATGCATTTTTTTTTACACAGGTTTTAACACAGCTCCTTTGTCGCTACTATACACACTTCACATTTCTGCTTTCCAGTTAACAAGCAAACAGGTTAAATCAAATGGGGGGGGGGGGGGGAAGAGAGTTAAATCTGCCTTTCTGACGGTCGGTCAGGAAGGCTTTAAAATCTTGATGGATTTAAAGGGACATCGACGCACATTTGAAAAAGAATATAATATAATAATCCTCGCACAGGTTACTGTTTATAATAAAATCTACGCGCGACGACGGGAAATTCCTCACGCTTCCCCCGCCCTCTCCCGTTCTATAAAAAGAAAGATGTCTAATCCACCCCACGTTGAATAAAAATGATCAGAAACCCTGGTTGTGCCACACCTCTACCCTATCCCCCACCCCCCACCCCTCACAAAAAAGGAATGAAATGTGCATCCCATAGCTGTCCTCAGAGTGTACTTGGTTTCAGTGTGTACATGTGTGTGAGTGTGTGTGTGTGTGTGTACACACAGGATCTCAGAGAGTCCAGTGCCGCTGATAAAACAGCCCTGTATACATTTCCCACGCAAAAGGCAGATAATAAGACCTGATTGGAATATCTCACTGCACTGCAATCTTCTCCCCTACACCCTCTCCTCTCCCCCACCCAGGCTCTGGTCACGAAACACCAGCTTTAGCTGAACTAGTTTGGGCTTTAGGGATTTTGACTCTGGAGTCAATTCAGAACGAATCTGCTACCTGACTGACTGACTAATTCAGGAATTAGGTTGAAGAGTACCAGTGATTCTGGTGTGATCTCGCACTTCATTGAACTGATGGAAGTACTGGAAGACAAGTGAAGGAACACTCACTCTCTCTCTCTGTGAAGACACAAGAGTCGAGAGGAGATTTTCTCCGTGCCCAGAGGCAAGAGATTACTGGCCTCTCTCCCGACAACTCTGGCAGGTGTTTATGTCTCTATCCGGGTGCCCAGCTCAACGGCAGTGACCAGCAACGCCGGGTGTTTACCCCAGGCCCCTACAAACCCTCCAGGGACCAGGAATTCCACCCAGTCTCAGCCTGTGACACCATTTTACCTTTGAATTCACCAGAACCCGTGAAAACCTCTCAAATTCAGATTTAAACTGGAGGCTAGCTTTCCGACGGTTTTAAAAAAGAACGTGGGCTATAATCCAGATTAAAATTGGAAGCATTTTGCACTGTTCCGCACTTACATCTTAAAAAATTTAAAAAGACAAACTAGCTTACAGGCTCAGGCTAGGAGAAGCTCTCCTGTCTCTACGTGACACGGCCCATGAATGGTAACCTGCCGGCACTCTAAAGTGACTTGAAATGATCCGCTGATCACATCAATCAGGCTCCTCATCAATCCCCTCATTTCTTTATCCGACAGTGTGAGCTAGACCCAGTTTAACGCTGCTTATTCTTAGTGGATCCATTCAGTTTGGTAAGGATTGGTAACGAGAGAGCAATGCACTGAAGCCAAACAAAAACAGACGGCTAGGGGGCAGCTCTGTTCCACTCATACATCAGTTTAGAGGGAGACAGTGAACTATAATAGGGTATGTGATCCTCAAGATTAAACAATAGGTTGAATTATTGTCTATTTTTTACTGGTAAATCGACAGATCGATTGATTGTGCTGGTGAGACAGTGAGGCGGGCATGCACAGGGGTGGGGGGGTCCTGGCAATCCGCTGAGCTGCCAGTTAGTTAATATATTCTGAATGGCCTCCTTCTGCAAGGTCCAAATTCTCGGATCGGGAGCCGATATTTAATACCGAGCCCCGGAATTCCACTTGGTCTTAGCCCTTTCAGAAATAATTTTGTCCCCCAAAATTTAAGATGGCGCGGAATTGGGGGGAAATACGTCCGTTTTCACCACCTCGTTCCTTAAAAGAAAAGCCGGCCGACAAGCCATGATTCTGCGCCGTCTTAAAGACAAAATGAGTGTCATGTCATGGGTTAAGACGAGCTGGAATTTCGTACCTAACACTGTAGCCAAAGTGTCGTACAGATAAGGTGTCCCCCACCGCCGAAAAAAACGTTTATGTACTGGTGGCTGATCGGAAACTGCCAACCGGTACTCCAACTGCACTCGCCTGGAGTTCAGTCCGAGTCAGCGCAGTGTAACTCTGGCTGAGCTCAGCTCAAGAGCTGGGGCTCTGGGTACAGGGACGGCAAAGCCACTGCAGACACAGCAGTCTGAGGGGAGAGAGAGTTGGTACTTGAATTCACCCCTGATATCCAACTGCGTTGGAAGTTTCTGTGAGAGAGATGCTACACATCTCTGAGGCTATGTGTGTGTGTGTGTGTGTGTGTGTGTGTGGTTGTGTGTTTAGGCCGTGATGCACCCTGCTCCTCCCCCCCCCCCCCCGCCCCCCCTCACTTCTCTCCTGTCTCCCCTCACAGTGGGGACGAAGAGAGTGAATTGAAACAGATCATCATTTTAAAAGAGGGCAACGCTGTTATTTTACGGATGGAACTGGACTATCAGACTGCAATGGGGCTACCCTGTACAATACCAAATAGACACTGGCCGGTATAAACAGGGCATATGAAATACAATCTTAGGCCTGATACGTTCCCAAACCTGCTTTTTCTTCACTGATGGTTTCAGCAAAGACATTAATTCTCTGATTAAGCGCCCCCACGTCCACCCTCCAAAGGCAAATTCTCCTCAACCAATCCCCCCCGCACTCCCCCACCGCCGAATAACAGGCCAGCAACCAAACAACTCCTTTACTAAACGTTATCAAAAAAAAGTACATGGGTCTTAAAAGATAGGGGGGCGGGGGCGAGGGGGAGATGCGGGGGTAAAAAGAGAGTGGGAAAAAAGCAGATTATCTTAGGTCTATTATTCAAAACCTGTCCCGGGATAAATAGTATAGTTTTAAGGCATCTAAAGTGACGTCTTATTTCAGCCACGTTTTTTTTCGTCTTTTTTTCTTTAAAATGGATTTTTATATAGAAAGTAGAGCGTTGATAAGAGAATTTATCAAGGCCGATGGCTTTTTTATGTGTGTGTGTGTACCTATATGAAAAAAATGATTTAAAGTGACCAAAAGTCCTTCGCCAATGGTTGTGTGTGCATTTTTGTTTGTCGTCATTTGTCGTTGGGGTATTTTTTTATTTTTTTTTGCTTTCGTGGTGTGTGGTGTTGTGTGTCTGCTTGTGCCTGCGGTGTGTCAGAAAGAGTTCAGTACCCGTTGCCGCTGATGTTGATGGTCTGCAGGTCGGACACTTGCATGACGCTCATCCCGCCGGTGGTCAGCCGGGCGATTCCGTCGTGCGGGATGGTCTCCATGACGACGCCGGTGGCGGAGATCAGGGGAGTGCCGGCGGAGGTGGAGACTGCGTTCTCCACGGCGGTGCTGACGTCCGACGCCAGGCTCACCGTCACGCTGACGGGCATGGCAACCTTCTTGTTCTGGTGGGTTTTGATGTGCTTCGACAGGTGGTCGCTCCTCATGAATCTTTTGGGGCACTGTGTGCAGGCAAACTTTTTCTCACCTATACAGGGCAAAGCACATAGAGGGGGGCGAGGGGAGGGAAAAGGGGGGAGAAGAAGAGGGTACGTTCTTGAGTCCCGTCAATACAGTGAAGTCCTGTAGCTCACAGGATAGAGCACTCGCCTCGCAAGCGAGAGAACCCGGGTTCAATTTCCGGGCAGGGCGCAACACACACCGCTCTGTTTACCAGCAGTAAGTAGGAACCCCATTGTTAGTCGACTGGCGGATCACTTTTCCGGGGGTATAATACCCTTCAAATATAATAATAATAATAATCATCATCTCTCAATCCACGACTGTGGGTGACTGTTGTGCACAATTGGCTGCCGTGTTTTGCCCACAAAATATAAAGTCGATTCACTGTACAGTATATTCATAGAATCATAGAATCGTACAGCACAAAAAGAGGCCATTTGGCCCATCGAGTCTGTGCAGCTCTTTGAATAGAGCAATTGATGTCAATCCCACTCCCGGCCCTTTCCCCATAACCCGCAAACGTGTCCTCCTCAAATACCCGTCCACCGTGTTTTTAAAAGTAGTTTTCGAATCGGCCTCAACCGCCCTTTCAGGCAACGTTCCAGATTCCAACAACTCACTGCGTGAAAACATGTCTTCTCCCCTCCCCTCGGCTTCTTTTAGAGACTATTTTGAATCTGTGACCTCGAGTCACCGATACACCCACCAGTGGGAACAGTTTTTCCCTTTCTAACCTATCAAATCCCCTCATGATGATGAAGACCTCTATTAGATCTCCTCGTAACCTTCTCTGCTCCAATGAGAATAATCCTCACCTCTCTTAGCCTTTCCTCATCATCACGGCCCCTCATTCCTGGTCCCATCCTCGTAAATCTCCTCTGTACCCTTTCCAATGCCTTAACATCCTTCCTATAGTGCGGGGCCCAGAACCGGGCGCAGTATTCTAACTGAGGCCTAACCAGTGTTTATATGGGTTAATCATAACCTCCTGGCTCTGGTACTCTATGCCCCTATTTATAAAAGCCTAATATCCCATATGCCCTTTTTACAGCCTTATCTCCCTGTCCTGCCACCTTCAAGGATTCATTTACCTGCCCCCCCACGTCTCTCTGTTCCTTCACCCCCCTTAAGATTGTATTACCGCCTATATTGCCCCTCATTCTTTCTACCAAAATGCATTACTTCGCATTTCTCTACATTGAAACTCATCTGCCATGTGTCGCCCATTTTACCATTCTGTCTATGTCTTCCTGCAGTTGGCTCCTGTCCTTCTCACTGTTCACCACCCTACCTAACTTTGTGTTGTCCGCAAACTTGGAAATGGTGCTTGCTCTACTCAAGTCCAGATCATTTATGTATATTAAGAAGAGCAGCGGTCCTAATACCGAATATTCTGTGAAGCGCTTTGATATATGTATAAGGCGCTATATCAAATGCAAGGATTATTATCGTTATATATTAAGGAAAATAAGTTATTATGGTGGTGTGTAGTACTTGTAAAGGAAAGGCTTTGGGGACATATTATTATATGATTTTTGTTTGGTCAGCTGGGTGTCTGACACATGCGGAATCCCATCACTCTCCTTAAGAGTATCCAAACCAAGCTGAGACTTCCCTGCCTCCCACCTACACATGAAAATCGCAGAGATAGATTGCTGGAATGGAATGCCCTCTCTCTCTGGAGAGACGCATTCTGCTTATCTAATTCCGGAACGTATTAGGTGCAGGTTGGCAAAACCAAGGCTTGGGGACCCCAGAGTGTGCGTTGGAGTAACTGCTGGAGTCTGGCAAGCTTTCCCGCTACTCGTCCAGCTAGGACCACCCTCCCTGTTAGTTAGGGCTTTGGCTGCAGGGTTAACAGGAGCTGAGTGGGATGACTTCCTGTCCCCAGTGACTGGTCTGCCCTTCCTGCTCCTGCCGATGAGCCAGGCTGGGTTGTGCTGTCATTAGCAGTGCCCTGGAATACTGCGGACCCTCCTGGCTCAGGAACCGGACTAGAGACCGCCACAGAGGCCTGGCTCGAATCCGACACTCCGTCGCCAGTTCAGCTCCAAGAAAACCCCACTTACCTCCCTCCCCACCCCGAGAAGTATTGTCTTATTGTGTGACGGGAACATGAAGCGTGCTCGAGAGCTCACCTGTGTGTGTGCGCTTGTGCCGCTGTAGCTCATCGCTCCTCGTGAAACGCTTCCCGCAGAACAGCCAGTTACACACGAATGGCCTCTCGCCCGTGTGCCAGCGCAGGTGAGCTCGCAGGTGTGACGTCTTCCCGTACACCTTCCCGCAGCCCAGCATGTGGCAGATGTGCTGCTTCTTCTTCCCGGGATCACCCGAGTTCCTGGAGAGGGGGGAGAAAAGGACAATTTGAGCCGTCGGACATTACTGGGCTTGTCGTGTTCCTCTAGAGATAGGGCTCCTGCACTTCCCATGGCTGTGGTCAGTCAATGCCAAGCTTATCAAACGCTTATCAAAGATTTATTGCCTCACTCGGGAAAGTGCTGGGATTGCAATTGGCTTCCTTTAATATCTATTTAAGTAATAATAATCCTTGCTATAGGAACAGAAGTCTCTATGAAGGTTCAGCAGGTCAGGCATCATCTATGGGGAGAGGAACGTGAGTTAACATTTCAGGTCTCTGACGAAAGGTCATCCAACTGAAACGTTAACTCACTTTCCGTATTTTGCCTTTTTGTTTATTATATAATAATCCTTGCATTTGATAGAACGCCTTATCACATCAGAAGGACTTCTCAAAACCCTCACAGGACTTACTGTGGAACAGAGTGACTGTATTTTGTAGGCAAGCGCGGCAGCACAATGGATAAATATTTGTTAGGTCAGGGGGATTAAGGGATATGAGGCAAGGGCAGATAAATGGACTTGAGGTATAGATCAGCCATGATCTTATAAAAGGGCAGAACAGGCTCGAGGAGCTGAATAGCCTACTCCTGTTACTATGTCTATGTATCTATGTATAATTCCGCACAGGAATGTCCCACAAACAGCCACGGAGTGAGTCACCAACTTCATTAGGGGGATTGTTGTGGATGTGTTTAAGACAATATTATTATCTTAACATACCGTCGGCAGTCGGGCCTTTGGCGTTTGGAACTCCATCCTGGATCCCCTCCGCCTCGCTCCCTCCTTCGCCTCCTTCAAGGCCTATCTCAAGACCCTCCTCTTCGACTGTGCCTTCTGTCACTTCCTACCCCCACCCTCCCTGCTCTCCACCCCTCCTAATCACAAACTCCCCATTTCGGGTCCAAATCGCTGACTGTCCAGTACCTTGGGACGTCCACCCAATGTGAAAGGCGCTGTGTAAGTGTCGTTGTGATTATTACTCAAGATCTGCTGTCCCCGAGCCTCGACACTCACCTGCCCTCGGTGTCTTTGCAGTTGGGGCACGTGCAGGCCTCTCTCCGTAGCCTCCGGCCGGGCTGAGCTGGCTCCGGACTCGTTTCTCCCTCCTCCATCGGTGTGCCATCGTCAGTCACAGAGTCCCCAGAGGCGGCTTGAATACTTAGGTGTGATCCATGATCACCTGATTATAAACAGGGAAAAAATAAATGAATCAGGTAAATGTGAAGAAATGCAGAGGAAGCTTCTGAAAACAGTGCGTCAACTTGGCTCAGTCAGTAATACTCTCACCTATAGTCAGAAGGTTATAATATATAATACTTGCATTTAAATAAAGCGCCTTGTCACGTCTTCGAGACGTCTCAAAGCTCTTCCCAGAATATACTGTAAAGTGAAGTGACTGTCTACTTTGTGGACAAAATGCAGCAGTTAATTGCACGTAGCAGGGTCCCACAAACAGTCGTGGATTTAGTGACCAAATTATTATTATTTGTATTTATTTTTGGGAGGGATTATTATCCCTGGAAAGCGATCCGCTGATTGACTAATAACGTGGTTCCTATTTACTGCTAAGTAAACAGAATATTTCATGTTGGGACGTCCTCCGACGTGAAAGGCGCTATACAAATGTCATTTTGTATTGTATAAATTTTAATATAAATGAAGGCAGGGAGGAGGGTTGAGTTAGTTCACTTTTGTCATTGTTGCTTTTACAAGGTGTCCCTCAACCCGGTGTTTTGAGAAAGGAAGTTGAATTCTATCTTCTCAACCACACCCAAAGAGACTGCCAGCCTAGCGTTAAAAGGAGCGCCAACAAGCATAGACTTGTAGCCTTGTAATTAAAAGGAAACTGAAGTTTCAACTTTACGTCTGGGATATTTTTGAACAGGATTTGGGATGGAAACTGTGTGGGAATGCAGCTCCAATGAAACAAAACAATACACTGGAATCCATAGCAACATACAGCAACTTGCACATATACTTGCCTTCAAAACCCCACACCTTGCTCTAGTCTGTGGCTTGCTAACTCCATACAGATTGCTCCCTCCACTCCACACAGGCTGCTCCATGTCCCCCGCCTGGCCCGCCCCACCACCAGCGGTCGGACCTTCAGCCTCTCTGCCACCACCCTTTGGAACTCCATCCCACAGTCCTTTCCTTTCGCCTCCTCCCTTGCCTCCATCAAGGCCCGTCTCAAGACCCTCCTCTTCGACAGCGCCTGCGGTCACCCTCCTACCCCCACCCTCCCTGCCCTCCATCCCTCCTGATGCCAACCACCAGTTCGGGTCCAAATCCCTGACTACCGACGTGAAATGCGCTGTGCAAATGTAATTTGTTGTTGTAGTTGTGCGTTTGAAGCGCTCTATGGAACCAAAAAAAAGTTGGAAGGAGAGGGAGTAGAATTCAAAGCTGTTAACCAAAGGCATGGAGGGTTTTGAAGGCAGAGAGATAAGGAGCAAGACAAAGCATTTTGGGTGAGGGAAGAGCTGCAGAGTCTGTGGGCTCGACCATGAATTGTGGACAGAGCGAATGAGGAATACCCTGTATCCAATGATGGAGCGCAGTTCATAGGAGGAATTCCAGTCGCAAGACCACGTATAATAATACTAATCCTTGCATTTGATATAGCGCTTTAAAGTGCTTCACGGAATATAAGTGTAAAGTGAATTGACTGTATATTTTGTGGGCAAAACACTGCAGCCGAGTCGCACAAACAGTCTTGGATTGAGTGACCAAATTATTAATTTTTTTTGATGGGATTATTACCCCCAGAAAGCGATCCACCAATCGATTAACAACCGCGTTCCTACTTACTGCTAGGAAAACAGAGACACGTGTGTGGAGTAAGGACACTTGCCTAAGGTTTCACCCTGCCCAGGAATCGAACCTGGGTTCTCTCGCTTGTGAGGAGAGTGCTCTAACCACTACACAACAGGACTCCATTTCTGTTGTTCAGTTCAATCTCTGGGTCGTTACAGCTTCAGCCTGAAAGCACTTTGTGCAGATCTAAGGCAGTCAGGGAGGGGGTTAATGAGCTTCGAAACTCAAAACCAAAACTCAACAAGATGCATCCGCCTCTGAGCTAGAGCCGGCCTGACAGGTTTTTGAGGAAAAATCGTTTCCCTGTGAGGATCTCAGTCCCTGCGCAACATTAATTTCACACGAGTGAAATGTCACTAATTTTTTTTTGTTGGTCATCCGGCTGTCTGACACATGTGGAAACCCATCATCGTTGCTTAAGAGTCTCCAAACCACGCTGAGAATTCCATGCATCGCACCTACACCTGGATCCCAGAGATAAGATTGTCGGAATGGAATCTGCACTCTCTCTCTCTCTCTCCCTGGAGGGACACACCCTGCTTACCTAATTCCAGAAAGTATTAGGCGCAGGTTGGCAACAACCTGTGCGTTGGGGTAACTGCAGGCGTCTAACCAGCTAAACCTGCATAGCTTACCATTGATATCACTGTCTGGTAAGCTTTCCCGCTGCTTAATAAATAATAATCCTTGCATTTGATTTTGTGCCTTATTCACATCTTTGAGACGTCTCAAAGCGCTTCACAGGATATACTGTAAAGTGAATTGACTATGTAATTTGTGGGCAAAACGCGGGAGCCGATTGCGCTCATTGGTGTCCCCCAAACAGTCGTGGATTGAGTGACCAAATTATTACTATTATTTTCAAGATAGGACAAACCTACCCGTGAGGGCTTTGGCTTGCAGGTTTAACAGGAACTGAGAGGGAGGAGTCCTTGCCCACGCTGCCCTTCCAAGTCCTGCCGATGAGCCAGGCTGGGCTGTGATGTTATCGGCAGTGCCTTGAAAGACTCCCGTCACTGATGTGGCCATGTCCAGATGCCACAAACTTTTTGCTGTGTTTGATCGGGTGCAAGTCTCTCTTTTGGCCCTTTGGACACCGGGAGCTAAGGTGCCTGGTATTCAGCGCGTCTCCTGGCTTGTGGATGAATTGGGAGGCTCATATAGAGAAAGTGCCCAGTGAAGATTTAATAGCCTGAATGGCCTGTTTCTGTGCTATAACATTCTTTGGTTTTAAATAAATAATAATAATTATAATAATCCTTGCATACGATATAGCGCCTTATCACATGGTTGAGACGTCTCAAAACGCTTCAAGAATATACTGTAAAGTGAATTGCTTAATGAATGACATTTTTATAAAGGGTTATTACCCCTGGAAAATCAATCCGCCAATCGACTAACAACCCGATTCCTACTTACTGCTGGATAAATAGAAGTAAGTGTGTGGAGTAAGGTCGTGCCCTGCCCGGGAATCGATCCCGGGTGCTCTTGCTCTCTTGCTTGTGAGTCGAGTGCTCTGAACAATCCGTTACAGGACTCCAAAATAAAATGATATCTTCTCTCCTCTCCCCCACCCCCCCCCAACCCACAAATCGTCTACAAAGCCCTTTTGATATGTACTTGTTAAAAAAGGGTTAAATACACATCACTTGGCAGGGGTGGGGTTAAAAAGGAACCAAACTGCATTTAATGCACCATAAAGCAATCAAGCCTCAGTTGGAGCTTTTCTAAGTTGCCGGGATACCAGGGACAATGCAGGCAGCCTTTGCTCAATGCCTCGGTTTCCTTCCATAAGAACGGCTCAAGACTCACTGGAGAGCAGCTGTCATACAGGAAATGTGGCGGGGTGTGGGCAGGCAGGCAGGCAGGCAGGCAGGCAGGGCGTTCCTCAAACAGTCCACACGTGATCAAACTAACACTCATTCTTTTCCAGTCGTTGTTTTCGCAGAGGGAACTTTGAGCTCACAGTCCAGGCTGATGCTCCAGTCCTGCACTGGGGCAGAAATGCCTCGTCGGCTGTGCTGTGCTTTGGAAGAGATGTTAAACTGAGTGCCCTTCGATTTTGAAGTTCCTGTGGCACTATAGGACGACCCTGTTTTAACTTGGCATCAACAGTGTGTGATCCAGTGTCCTGGCTTGATATACCCCCTCATCTATAGTCACCCAAAGCACTGATTTAATCGTTTTGGGCGTGTACGCAGAACATCATAAACCAGATAAACTGCTGAGTTTGAACTAAATAACAGTCACTACACTTTGAAGCAACTCATCGTCTGACTGGTTTGAGACATTTTGATGCGATAATGCTACACTAGGCAGTGCCTTTAACCACAAGAAATTCTCTCGCTCGCTCTCTCTCAAACTCGCGCACACTAAATAAAATACAATTTACTTCTATATGGAGCCTTTCACTGTGGGAGGACGTCTCAAAGCAGATTATACAGCTGCTGGCTGGACACTTGAGCTAGGAGTTGAAGAGGCTGGGGAAAGATGACCAGAGGTGTGTTGGTCAAGGAGGTGGGCTGGAGGTAGCTTTGAAGGTGGGGAGAGAGAGGATCAGATGGGGGGACACCGGGGATGGTGTTCCATAAAGCAAGGACAGATTGGCTGAAAGCTAACTTGTCGGTGGGGGTGGGTAGATAGGGCAGGGACATCAATTTATATTCCTTACATTTGACACAGCGCCTCATCACATCTTCGAGACGTCTCAGAGCGCTTCACAGAATATACTTTAAAGTGAATTGACTGTATATTTTGAGGGCGAAATGCGGCAGCCAATCGCACACAGCAGTGTCCCACAAACTTAAAATAGAGAGACTTCATACAATTTCTCGGTACTTTCTTTATCTCCGTCCCTGAACCCACTCCGGGTTATGTGGACAATCAATTAAATTCCCGCGTGCTCATGCTAGTCTTACTAAACAGGAATGAATTTTGTGGAGAATGAGCGTTACCGGCAGGTCCAGACCTGTGTGTGGGACCAGTTCAAAAGAAGAGAGGAATGCTCAGAACAGAACAAAACACACCAATGTCATCCCGCGGCCCATCACAAAGTTAAAAATCATTTAATTCCCTTTGCGATTCTCTTAAATTGGGGTCCTCTGGTTTACTGATCGCTGACCAGTATTTTATTACTAGTTACCTTTTGGAAATATCATGATTTTGAAAATATCTGTCTGTTGGGGGTGGTTCCTAAATTCTAAAGTTTAGTTCAAATATAGTAATAATCCTTACATTTGATACAGAGCCTTATCACGTCTTTGCGACGTCCCAAAGTGCTTCACGGGATACACTGTAAAGTGAATTGACTGCGTGGTTCTGTGGGCAAAACACGGCAACCAATTCAATTTAATAGGTTTCATTTGTTTGTGTTTCATTAGTTAGCAAATCCAGACACTGAATGTGTGGACTCTTTAAAGGCTCCGATGAATAATGACTCAGGGTGAGGCTTGCATTATAGTTGAGGCAGGTTAAAGGCACTATGCATTTTGGCCCCGTTCCATGCACACTTATATAATAATAATCCTTGCATTTGATAGAGGGCTTTTCACGTCTTCTAGACGTCTCAAAGCGCTTCCCAAAATGTCCTGTAAAGTGAATTGACCGTATATTTGTGGGCAAAATGCTTGGAAGATGGCAGGAATGATCCCTGATATGTGTTGAGTTATAGAGAGTAGAGGGAATGTGGAAACTTTGTGTTGGTAGGGGGGAGGGTAGGGAGGTAAGAGGAAAGGGGGCGAAGCAGGAATGGGGAGAAGACAATTAAGATTCCTGCTTCCATTCATAGAATGATAATAATTCTTGCATTAAGAAGCTCCTAAAACAACCAAGCATTTGAAAGGGAATTGTTCTCAAGTGTAGTGACTTTATTTATAATAATGATAATCCTTGCATATTGATATTGCCTTTTCATGTTGTCTCAAAGCAATTCACAGGATTTAAACGGTAATGTGTAGCCAATTTAAGCCCACATATACAGCCGTGAGGTGAATGACTCATTTTATCTGGAGGTTTGTTGGCTAGGGGGCATAGTGAGAAACTCCACTCACTTTTCAAACAGTGCCATGGGAGCTTTAACGTCCACCTGAACACGCAGAACAAGAAATTGGTTTAACGTCTCACCCGAAGGACGGCAACGCCAACAATCAGGTGTCCCTGGTGTGGGGCTTGAACTGTGGCGTGGCAGGACTGAGAAGTGAGGGGATGACCAACTAGGCAAAGCCAACACGTAAATCAGTGACTCTGGCTCCTTCCTCCCCATTGTTCAGTATCTTCCTGACATAGCTGTGGCTCACATGTGAAGAATGACAAGTCGCAAAGGTAGTGGCGGCCCATGGAATCACATCCCAGAGAATCACATCCCAGAGCCAGTCAATGTTTACAGGAGGAAAAGGATCAAGATGGGATATAATTAAGCAAATGGCCCTTGTAAACATAATGTCTGACAAATCGAGAACAGAACTTGTGTGTGAAACAGACATTGGGCGGGGGGAGGGTAGGGGTTACGGTCTGGAACTCACTTCCTGAAAGGGTGGTTGGTGGAAGCAGATTTGACAGTAGCTTTCAAAAGGGAATTGGTAGGGACTTGAAAAGGAAAAATGTGCAGGGCTATGGGATAAAAGCCGGGGAGTGCGACTAGTTTGATACCTCTTTCAAAGAGCTGGCACAGGTACGATGGGCCGAATGGCCTCCTTCCGTGCTTTAAGATTCCATGGTTCAATAATAACAATTATTGAAAACAACGTCACAGGCAAGTGACTGTGTACTTATAGGTTAATGTGGTAGTTTTTGCATATAGCAAGTTCCCACAAACACCCATGAAGTGAATGATCGACCCATCTGGTGATGTAGGACACTACCAATGTGGACTTGGCAAACACATGTGGAACACTCAACCTAGTTGGGATAAGCACCATGGTGGGTTTCCACCAGCGTAAGACTGATTGGAAAATAAATCAATCTGTTTAGAGGATTTGTTGGTCAGGACACAGGGAGAAACCTCCTCTTTTCATCACAAAGTTTAACGTCCACCTGAACGGACACAGATGGCACCTAGGTTTAAAGCCTCATCTGACAGACAGCGCCTCCAACAATATAACGCTGTGAGCTCAATTTATAATAATAATCCTTGAATTTGATTCAGAGCCTGATCACGTCGCTGAGATGTCTCACAGCGTTTCACAGAATGTATCGTCAAGTCACACGACTGTATTGTGGGCAAAACACGACAGTCAATTGCGCCCAGCGGTGTCCCAAAACAGTCAAGAGAGTAAGTGACCATTTTTTTCTTGACCATTTTATTACTCCCGGAAAGCAATAACAATCTGGTTCCGACTTGCTGCGAGGCAAATAGTAAGGAAATTTGCATAAGGTTTCGCCCCGCATAGGAATCATACCTGGGTACTCTCGCTTGAGAGGCAAGCACGCTAACCACTATTCTACTGGTTGCCAACTTTGAACTGGAGCTTAACCCAACAACTGTCTTACCCAGAGGGAATTTTGGGAGAGAGTTTAGGAGAGCAGGGGCATAATGGCAATGGCTCTGCGCTCAAGCAGATTAGTACATGTGGTACTAAAAGCAGGGTCTGGCAGACAGAATTCAGATTCAGTCAACACCAAAGGCGGGTGGAGGGGGGGTGGGGTGGGGGGCGTTTAAAGCCTCAGTAGGAAGAAAACAAGGGTCTTTAAAAAATATTCAAGTAAACTCAGCAAAGCCCAAAAAACAGAAACCGCCGGTAGGGAGAGAAGGAAGAGAGGAGCATGAGAAACTGGAATGTGCCAGGCAGGAGAGCGGGTCTCACAGCTGTGCTCACTGCCCCTGAAGGGTTCGGTGTTATTCCGCCACAATAAGGAGACTGCGTCGCTGTGGCGTGCCGGCTAGATCTCACAATACAGCACAGTGTGATCTTTGTCTCCGCAGAACTATGCACAAGTGGCAAGCCAGGCGAGGCAGGCAGGCCGTCGGGCCAACTTCCCAGCTCAGAGCAGCAGCCACTGGGGTAAAGAGACACGTCGGCAACTCGAATGGGTTAAGCAACAGCTCAGCTGAACAGCACAGCGCACATGACACTTCACCACCGGGTCACTAAATACTTCCATATTTTTGGAAACTAACACCCATTCCCGCCCACACTCTCTCTCTCTCTCTCTCTCTCGCTCTCTCTCGTCTGGCCCAGCAAAGCAAGTCTCTTCTCTTAGTTTACTTACTCCACAGAGCACTGCCTCCCTCCCTCCCTGTGGCTAGTTACTTGCTTTATAAAACCCGAGCAGCCCTCCTCTTCCTCCCAGCTTTCCCCGGCCCGCAAAGCCTCCACCTCCCCTGCAATTTGCCAGGCCCACAAACACTCCCTCCTCGCTATCTTGTTTGCTGCGGCCATGAAGCGCCTCCCCTCCCCCCTCCTCTATCTCGCACGCCTGGCCCACAACCCCTCCCCTCCCCCCTCCTCTATCTCGCACGCCTGGCCCACAACCCCTCCCCTCCCCCCTCCTCTATCTCGCACGCCTGGCCCACAACCCCTCCCCTCCCCCCTTCCTCCTCCTCCTCCTCCTTGCGTGCTGAGTCCATAAAGCACCACCCCTCCCCCCTTTCCCCTCCTCCACCACGCTTGCCTGGCCCACAAACCCGCCCTTCCCCCCTCCTCCAGCAAGCGCTGGCTGAACATATTCCAGCAGCAGCACCTCCCCCTCTATCTGGCTCGCCAAGCCCACAGAACACTCCCCCCTCCCCCCAAAGCCGCTTGGTTAAGAACATATTAAACTAATCGCAGGTGGAGCCAGCAAAGGCAGCGCTGCGATTCAAAACCACAGCCCTCGGGCCTACAAAGCGTCACAAACAACACCGATCCTGGAAATGCACAGCTCTTCTGCCTAAAGGCAGTGCCCTCTATCCAGTTCCTGTTGATCTGTACTGATAATCAAACATCTTTCACGCGGAGAATACATTATTTGGTGTAAAAAAATCTTTTATTCCCTCCCCCCCCCCCCGCCACCCTTGAATCGGTAAATTAAGATTTATTCTAAGAAGTCTTGCCCGACACAGCGCCTGGAAGGTCCAAATATCTTACATCAGAGCAGAGTTGTTGGCGACAGTATTTGTAGGCAAATGTGGCAGCCATTTTGCGCACATGGAAGTGAATAGCCAATTTGTGGCAGATTGCTGGCCGAGGGAATGAAACTCTCTCTCACTTTTCCAATAGTGTCACAAGGTCTGGAACATCCACCTGAACAGGCAAATGGGGCCTCAGTTTAATGTCTCATCTGAACCACAGCACCTCTGACAACGCAGTGGGTCCCCCCAATACTGCACACATGGTACAACAGGGACTGTGAGCTCAGAGTCCCCATATGGGATTTCAACTCACGACCCTCTGACACAAAAGCGTTGTTGAATGAGCCAAGTTGATGATACCTTATTGAGGCAGTAATGTTTAGCTGTTAATATTGGCATGAGACAACTACAACAACAACAAATTAATGTGTGTAGCACCTTTCACGTCGGGAGGACGTGCCAAGGCGCTGGAGACGCGAGCGTGGTACTTAAAAAGGAAACCGACTGTGTTCAGAGTACTCTAGAAACTGAAGAAAATAACACGTTTAGAAGAATAATTCTCCAGCTGAATTGAGATGTGATGCTTTAAGACGCTTCTTGATGGGGCCCACTTCCCCCTGTGTGGACCTGCTCCATGATGTGGGCTATGGGGAAAGGCTGGAACGTTAGCATTGAAGTTAGCAGGATCTGGGAGTTGCCTGAACGCCCAGAACTGTGGAGTACAGTGTGTCCCAGCCAACGTTTAACGTCCAGAATCCTGCTAATCTCAATCGAGCCTCTTTGCTTTGTCGGAATGGTTAGACGCTGGAGGAGACAGAATTTAGGGAGCATCTTCCCCCCCAAAAAATTACAAATCAACACCATTTAACCACACGCCCACTATCCGCATGTCCGGAAGTTAAGTCCGACTGCAATGTTGGCAAATGCTTTTACACAAGCAGCAATAACAGCAAACTACGTTTACACAGTACCTTTCACGGCGGGAGGACAGTCAAAGATTTGGACCTGAGCAGGGGGTTGGGATTAGGAAGGCGTGATGCTATAAGGTATGTGATTTCCGCCATCCCCCCCCACCCCCAAGTATTGTGAGGATGAGATATGATCAAGTCCAGGATAAGACTGTCACATACCCACCCCACACACAAACACAGCGTATTCGATGGCTTGTGAGAATAGCCACGTCTGATCCTATCTAACAAAAGCATCGGACAACTTTCACTCGGGAGGGGGTGGGGGAGTGGGGGAAATCACAAAACCGCAAGGAACCAACTAACCTTTTTCCCTCTCACCTGGAGCAAACCTATAGCCCTGAATGCTGTTCCCTACCTCCTTGCAAATAGTGTTACATGATATTTAACAATCAACAGGGAGATAGGACCTGGGGTTACGCTGTCATCTGAAGAATAGGACCGTTGATAATACAATGCACATCCCTCTACCCGCCTTGGTTGTTGCCTTAGACTCGATGTCCAGTCTTGAATTTACGAAGCCCTGACTGACCCAGTGTGTGAACGAGGGAAAAGTGGTACTAAACACACAATTAAACTCACGATTCTCATCAAAAGTCTCTGCGTTTCTGTTTCGATCGACTGGGCAAAACTCAAAACTGCGGGGAACAGAAAAAGTGGACTGTCGACCCATTTAAAAACAGGTGCGAATGTGCCGCTTCTGAGAGGGCTATTGTATAGCCAGGGAGAAGAGATTTTTTGTTGCATAGACTTCCTGTGGTTGATGTTGCAACAACAATATATCCAGCAATTGAGTCACTAATTTTACAAATATGATGAGCAGGAGTTAAGGTTATTCCCATACAGAAACCACCTGTCTTTACACTAACAAAACGTCAGCATATTGAGTGCAAGCATCAGAGGTTTGAGGAGAAGGCGATAACTCCCTTTGATAGTTGTATCCCTCTTTATAGTTTTCAATCCACTTTTCTGCCCTCCATCGGTCCGCTGGGCAGAGGACGCCTAGCCAAAGGCTCATCGCAAGGGTTCTTGCTCCTGTTATCTGTCCCTTCGCTTTTCAAATAATGCCAAGGAAACTTTAACGTTCGCCTGGACAGGTACAGACGGGACCTCGGTTTAATAATAATGTATTTGATACAGGGCCTTATCATGTCGTTGGGACATTTCAAAGCGCTTCACAGGATACACTGTAAAGTGGATTGACTATGTATTTTGTGTGCGAAATGCGGCAGCCAATTGCGCACAGCAAGGTCCCACAAAAAGTTGTGGATTGAGCGACCAATTTTATTTGGGGGATTGTTGACACCAGGAGAAACTCCCCTTCTCTTTTCGAATAGTGCCAAGGGATCTTTACCATCCACTTGAACAGGCAGATGGGACCTCGGTTTAACATCTTGTCCAAAGGATGGCACTTCCGTCAATGCAACAGAGCTTGGGTGCAAGGTATGACTTAATGAGCCGGAATTCGGCAATTATTTGACTTTGTGTGCTGACTGGTAGACATTCGATCACATCCTGCTAGGAGGAGCCTTAGAATTTTATGCCCCACCTAATAGCCACCTTATACCAGGGTTCTACTGTACCTTACAATTGTCGACACTTGCATCACACAAGAGCCTTCACTCTTAACTCACACAGGTCATTCGACTACAACAGGAAAGGGAAGATGTGGTTTGTTCGAGGCACGTGGACGCCCTGCCTCATGGGCTGATTTCTGCATGGCGAGTACCGACTTTCAGCAGAGCATCACAAACTCCAAAGGAATTCTCGGGTGATGAGAAGCTTTTGTGGAACCAAAACACATGAAAAGGCTCCGTTCAACCCTCTGGCGTCCAGGGTAAGGATTTAACTTCAATGCACAGCCACCAGACAAATGTATTAAAAGGAAATCACTAATAAAAGCCAGCCAACTGAATCCCTAATGTCTTTCTCTTTCCCCCAAATGGCAGCAGGTTAAGACACTATAGGACATCAGCTGATTAGGAACAGGTTCTGTGCTTGTCCTTTTGAGCAGGGAATAGAAAAGTTAAACCATTTGTGAAATTATTACACACATAGCACCTCGCAAGAAAGGTTCAGATGATGAAGGCCCCGGTCCCATTTTATCTGATTCGTTCTGAACACCAATCCTGCCTGTCTTCCTATTTCCAGCATCAAATTTCGCCCTAGAATACAGGCAATTCACTTTACAGAATATTCCGTGCAGCGCTTTTAGACGCGATACGGACCTGTATCGAATGCAAGGATTATTACTATTATTATAAACTATTTCTTAAATGAGTCTCAGTGTCCTGGTAACCTGGTTTTGCTTGCTCTTTTAAAGGTATGAACCATGATCCCCACATTCACGCTTCCCCAGCCTCTTTATCTCCCGATTCCTGAAAATTCAATCTACTTGGGGTCAAGGAACCGGTGGAGCTGAGGGAGGGAGGCTCACGGAGCTTGTTGTAGAGGATACTGGAATTGTGGAGTTCTGGATGGTCTGCAGCTTGTGTAGGGAGAAACAGCGGAGTCTGGCAAACAAGGCATTAGAATAGCTGAACCTGTATATTATGAAGGTGTGGATGAGGGAGCTACCAGTCCAGGACATTTAAGCCCGGTAACATTTAAAAGGGAATTGATGAATGATCAAGGTACAGGGAAAGAGCAGAGAATGAGACTTGAGTGGAGAGCGTGTCAAGTAGGGAAGATTCAATCAGCAAACATAAAGTTGTAATTCTATGATTGTAAGAGCAAAGGGACAAATGTGAAACTACTGACACATGAGGAGACCAACAATGTTGAGTGCAGAGACAAGTTGAAATGAATTACTCTGGCCTTCGACACACTTTAGCGGCGAGGCCAAATGTGGAATATTGTCTGCCATTTTGGGCACCTTAGAAGGATGGGGGAAAACAGACATACCCACATGACTGAAGTTAATATTAGCATCCCCTACATTAAGATTTGCCCTCCTGCTCTACGTACTGATGTCGTGTGGGGAGTCGGTGTGATTCTCCCTTAATGCGATGGACTATCCTGCAGCACTCATTATCTAGGCTCACAAATAAAGGTCAGCTAGTTGAACAACTTACAGGGATAACCCTAATTTCCACCCAGGAAACAGCAAGAGGAGAGGCAAGAGATATTGCAGATAAGCAAGTTGTTTTGCCCACAAAATACAGTCAATCCACTTTCCACTTTACTGTGAAGTGCTCTGAGATGTCTTGAAGACGTGATCAGGCGTTATATCAAATGCAAGGATTATTATTATTGCTCATTCAAGACCAGAACTGGAAGGTTCAGGTAAAAAATACGTCCGCAAAAACAACAACTTGCATTTATAGAACACCTTTCATGTGGACTAGCATCTCGGAGCGCCGATAACAATAACCCTTGCATTTGATATAGCACCTTATCATGTTGTTCAGACGTGTCAAAGCGCTTCACAGAATATAACAACAACAACAAAATTAAATTTGTGTAGCGCCTTCCATGTCGAGAAGATGTTCCAAGGCGCTGGACAGACAGAGTACGGACCCGAGCTGAGGGTCGAGGTGGGGGAGGGCACGGGGAGGAGGCAGGAGCAGGGAGATCGAAAGAACGGTTGAAGAGGAGGGTCTAGAAGGTGGCGAGGGAGGGGGCAGGACGGAGGGACTGCAGGATGGAGTTCCAGAGGGTGGTTGCAGAGTGGCAGAAGGCCCGCCCACTGTTAGCGGGGTGAGCAAGGCGGGGGACTTGAAGCAGGCCGGAGCCCCCCGAGCGGAGGGAGCGAACAGGGTGGTAGGGGGTTAAGAGGTCGTAGAGGTAGGGGGAAGCAAGCTTGTGGAGGGCTTTGAAGGCGAGGACCAGGATCTTAAACTGTATCCTCTGTGTGATGGGAAGCCAGTGGAGTCGGGCAAGAATAGGGGTGATAGGGTCACGGAACCTGATGCGGGAGGACACGGAACCTGATGCGAGAGGCTGCAAAGTTACGAATGATCTCCAGCCTGTGAAGGGAGGAGTTGGGGAGGCAGCTACGCAGTGAGTTTGCGTAGTCGAGCCTCAATGGAGTGTATGAGGGTTTCAGCATTACGTGATGGGAGCGACTGATCCACGATCATCAAGCAAGAGCTGGGAATATAACAGATCCCTCCGCTCTCACTACCTTGGACATGTACACACAATTTCTAAACCACATATATTCACTATCTAGTATGTTGAGGACCTTTCTGGCAGACTTATCGACCATGTGACATACCTGTAGTGTTTGCAATGGTCACAGGTAATCCTTGAAACTGGTGGACTTGAATCCCAGCGGCCCCTAGAGCGTTGAGGTTGATAGTCTGTAAGCCAGGCACTGAGGATAACTGAGCTGCGTTGACAGTGACGGTCCCAGAGGGCAGTGAGGCTGGCGCTAGCTGGGCTACGGTTGTCCCACCAGCAGTCTGGGTCAGTCCTTGAAGCGAAGCCAGAGTGATTGTCTGACCTTGATTCTGAACCTGGGCATTTTGAACATTCCCCAACTGGATAGTCTGCCAACCCATCTGTCCAGAGAGAGACATGGGGCCCCGGATAATGATGGGGCCTGAATTTGGCAACGTTTGGATCTGAAAATTCTGCAGTGCCTCCTGGGGAATCGTCTGAGCGGTGAACGTCTGCCCGGGGATGGAAGAGGCCTGTAGAGACTGAAGGGTTTGTTGTGTGACTCCTTGGATGATCTGCGGTTGCAAAAGGATCTGCTGCTGTTGGTCTGAGTCCTTTGGTTGAATCTGTTGGAGGAGGACTCCAGTTAGCTGGGTAGAGTCGGTCGTTTGTAAGTTCAACCGATGGGGAGCGGTTGTCGTGTGGACCTGGACTCGTGCCGGGGTCCCGACGGTCGAATAACTCACCGTAGCGTTCTCCAACTGCCCCGCCGTGGTCGTTGTGACAAACGTGTTGGCGTTCGTTGTGAACGGGCTAGTCGAGGTGGTGGACTGGATGGAGGCGTTGGACGTCACAAGGCTGCTGACGGAGCTCACTGGACACAGCGCCGTGGAGGTCACAGGAGACATGCTGTCGTCGGGGGTGACCCCTTCTCCAGAGGACATGGTCGTCGATTGCGAGTTAGATGCCATCGTGGCATTGGTGACATTACTGACGGGCACCAGTGTGACATTCCCGTTTAAGTTCATCGGGAAGTTGGCAACAAACTGAGCCTGGGTAGGGATGACATTGTTGGAGCCACTTGGTCGGAGCTGCACCGCCTGCTGAACTAGGTTTGGCATCGTGGTCATTATGTTGCCCTGGGACGTCCTGTTGGTGGTAATTATCTGTTGATTTGAGCCGGGGATGATCTGAATGTGGCTGGAGGCATCCTGCTGGGACGGCGAGGTGGTGGCAAACTGCAACTGCTGCCCATCCACCGTCTGAAACTGCGGAATCACCTGATACTGGATGTTCTGCATGGCCCCAGCCAGGCTGGCAAAGACCTGCTGGTTCTGGAGGTTGGACGCCGACACCATGTACTGACCGCTGCCGGCGCTCGCTATGGGCCGGTTTTTCATGGCCGTCTCGCTCCCCGACTGCCCCGAAGGATCGCCGTCTTGCTCCTTGGAAGCACCCGATCCCGAGGAAGACGGGGAGCCGGACGTGATGGTGGGGATGATCATCTGCCAGCCGTTGGCCGCTTGCGTGATCTGGGCTGTGGTCAGGTCGAGTTCCGACGGCGCGCCTTGCTGCTGCTGCGGGATCATCCCCTGGGCCGCTGCATTCTCGGAGGGCGACTCGATCCGGCTACAGGTTGCTGCCAGCAGAGCGAGCGGGGACGGCTGGGACTCCTAAACGAGACAACAAGAAGGAGTTGGAGGAGGAGGAGGAGGAGGAGGAAGAGGAGGGGTTGAGTGCCAAAAAAAAAAAGTGGGCTGTACATTGATTAGAGTGCGGGGCTTACACAGGAAGATAAACACTCCGATTCTCTCCCCCCACCACCACCACCCGTCTCTTCGGCCACACGCGAAGAAGAGAGGAGACGGAGAGAAGATCTTTGTTCCAAGAGCCATTTATTTATTTTGTGTATTTACCTGGTTGGGGTTAGAGCTGTTGTGCTGGACATAGCCACCACCCCCGCTCTCGCCAGCCAAGGCAGCCATCTCTTCGGTTTGATCCTGATCTGGGAGGGGAAGAGGGAGGGAGGGAGGGAAAGAGGGAGGAGAGAGAGAGAGAGAGGGAGGGAAAGAGGGAGGGGAAAGAGAGAGAGAGGAGGGGAGGGAGGGAAAGAGGGAGGGGAGAGAGAGGGGGAGGGAGGGAAAGAGGGAGGGGAAAGAGAGAGAGAGAGGGGAGGGAGGGAAAGAGGAGGGGAAAGAGAGAGAGAGAGGGAGGGAGGGAAAGAGGGAGGGGAAAGAGAGAGAGAGAGGGAGGGAGGGAAAGAGGGAGGGGGGGAGGAGAGAGGGAGGGGGAAAGAGGGAGGAGAGAGAGAGCGAGAGCGAAAAAAAGAGAGGGAGGGGAAAGAGAGTGTGGGAGAGAAAAGAGGGAGGAGAATGAGAGAGAGTGAGAGAGAGGGGGAAAGAGGAAGGGAGAGAGGGAGGGGGAAGACAGAAAAATAAAAGAGAAGGGAGGGGGAAGAGAGAGGGAGGAGAGGGGAGGGAGGGGGAAGAGAGAGGGAGGGGAGGGGAGGGAGGGGGAAGAGAGAGGGAGGGGAGGGGAGGGAGGAGAGAGGGAGGAGAATGAGAGAGAGAGGAAGGAAGGGAGAGAGAGAAAAAAAAACTGCTTTAAATTCAGTGCCATTACAACTGAAAACTCCACACGCAGTCGGGAATCCCGGTCGGGAGGGATCGATCCCGGTGGGTCGGTCGGTCGGTCGGGATCCCGGTCAATGCTATTAAAACACGGTCAGATCTCAATATAAACACCACTTTACCACAGCTTTTTCGCCGATTAATCGGATTTTAACACTCGGCGAGGAAAACGCGACACTTTTTTTTTTGTCCCCCCCTCCCCCACACACACACCCGGTAAACACCCCCTCCCTCCCCTTACCGCTCATTCCGGGGCTCGGTCAAGGCTCGGCTTTTTTTTCTTTTCCCCCCCTTTAGGGATGACATAAACTTGCGACGGCGCCACCTAACGTGCTAGCGGTAGTGACGAGCGCCACCCACCCTTTTTTTTTCTGGGGCCCGCCGTGATGGACGGCGACCCTTGCCCAATCACGAGCCGACCGGCGGAGGCGGGTCGAACGGCTGAACCAATCGGAGAGCCGCGGTGCTGGCGCGTGACATCCCGCCGCCCCCACCACGGGGGTGGGTGGGTGGGGCGAGAGGGGGGGGAGGGGGGGAATGCGTGAGTGGCGTGCGTCTTAGCCAATAGTGAAGCGGCACTCGCGGCGCCCACCACCGGTCCGGCCAATCAGAGGGGCGGGAGGCCCGGCGGGGCCCGCCCACCGTGCTAGCGGGTTAGGTTGCGCGGCGGCGGCGGTTGATTGACTGAGGCGCGAGCGAGTTGTCGGACGAAAGTTTTTTTTGAGGGGAAAAAAAAAGGCGCCATTTGCCGCCTCCTCCTTTCTTCCTCCTTCTTCCCACACGGATCGACCCACCACGACGACGACGACCCGCCCCCTCCGCCTCCGCCCCCGCCCCCCCCACAACACCACAGCGATGACAGCAGCCAGCGAGGGTTAGTTTAAAGTTTTAAAATGACTCGAGAGATCTATATACATATATATAGAGAGAGAGAGATTATAGATAGGAAATGGTGGTGGTGGTTGTTGATTATTTTCTGTCACACACGCACACACACGCGAAAAAAAAGGCGCCACCGCCGCCTCATGACCTTCTGTCCCTCTCAACACCTTGGCTGCCCGCACTGAGGGTCCACTCCCTCCCTCCCTCCCTCCCTCACCCACTCCCTGACACTCACTCCAAACGCCCCCCTCCTTCATTCTGACCCCCCCCCCCTCAAATCCCCACCTAAATACCCCTCCACCCCACCCCAAACACCCACCTCCTCCACTCCACCCCCCCTCCCCTCCCCATATCTCCTTAAACCTGACCCTCCCCCCAAATTCCCCCCTCCTCCATCTGCCCCCCCCAAAAAAAAATTCCCCTCCTTTACCCTAACTCCACAAATACCCCCTTCACTCTGTCCCCCAATACCCCCTTCACTCTGTCCCCCCAATACCCCCCTTCACTCTGCCCCCCCCATACCCCGCTCCTTCGCTCCTTTATTCTGACTCCCCTCTCCCCCCCCCCCCCCCCCCCAATAGCCCCCTCCTTTATCCTAACCCCCAAATTTCCCCCTTCACTCTGGCTCCCTCCCATATCCCCCTCCACTTGGACCCCCCCCCGCCTTCATTCTGACCCTCTCAAGTACCCCCTGCACCACCAAATATCCCCCCGCTCAACCCCCAAACCCCCCTCATACCCCCCTCCTCCACCCCCAAATACCCCTCTCCATTCTGAGAACCCTCCAAATACCCCCAACTCCACTCCACCCCCCCTCCCCTCCCCATATCTCCTTAAACCTGACCCTCCCCCCAAATTCCCACCCCCATACCTCCCTCCTTTATCCTGAGCCCCACAAATACCCACCGCAATACCCGCTCCTTCACCCCAACCTCACAAATACCCCACTCCATCCCCCAAATACCCCCCTTTACCCTATCCCCCACCCCAAATACTCCTTCATCTCAACCCCCAAATACCCTAACTTTCACCCCCTTAAATATGCCCCTCCTTCACCCCACAAATAGCCCCTTCTTCACCCCCCTATATACCCGCCTCCTTTACTCTGAGCCGCCTAATAATATCCCCTCCTTCACCCCAACCCTCTCAAAAAACCTCCTTGACTCCAATCCCCCAAATATTCCCCTAGTTTACCCACCAAATACTCTATCCTGACATCCCCAAATACCCCCTCCTTCATCCCCTAAATACCCGCCTCCTTTACTCTGATTCCCCTAATATCCCCCTCCTTCACCCCAATTCTCCCAAATATCCCTCTTCATCTCCCCATTATATCCCCTCCTTCACCCCCAATATTGAAACTCCTTCACCCCCTGATATGCCCCTACTTCAGCCCCCAAATAACACCTCCTTCTGACTCCCAATACCCCCCTCTTTCAGCCCATCCCCCAAAACCACTAAACTTGCACTCCTTCATCCTGAACTCCCAAAAGACACTCGCCCACCTCCACCCCAAAATCCTTCTTACCCGGAACTCCACCCCAAATACTCCCTCCTTCCCCCCCAAATACCCCCTCCTTCACCCCCTAAACACCTGCCTCTGACCCTCCTAATACACCCCTCCTTCACCCAACCCTCCCAAAAACACTCCTTCAGCTCCCCCCAAATATCCGCCCTTCATCTCCCCATTATATCCCCTCCTTCACCCTCCAATATCACCCTCCTTCAGCCCGCAAATGCCTCCTCCCCAAATACCCCTGTTCACCCCCAAATACCCATCCTTTACAGTTACCCTCTCCTTCACCCCCTAAATACCCCTTCTTCAACCCCAAGTACCCACCTCCTTTACTTTGACCTCCCTAATATCCCCCAACCTTCCCAAAAAACTCCTTCACCCCAATCCTCCTAAATATCCCCCCTTCATGCCCCCATTCTCTTCTTCACCCCCCCCTAATATTCCCCTTCTTCAGCCCCCAAATGCCCCTCCTCCGGCCCCCCAAATGCCCCCCCTTCTCCATGAATCCCCCAAATCAACCTGAACCCAGAAAACAACCCCTCCTTCACCCCGAACTCCCAAAATACACTCTCCCACCCCAAAACCCCCTTCCTTCACCCCCCAAATACCCCTCTTTCATCCCCCCAATACCCCTACTCCACTACCCCCTCCTTCACCCTGAAACCCACCCCAAATACCCTTCCTTCACCTGAACATCCTCAAATACCTCCTTCACCCCCCCAAAAAAAAACGTTCACCCACGAAATACTCTCTTCTTCACACTGACTCCCTCTTGCCCTGACCCTCACCCCCACCCTAACCTGCCTCACACCGCCCATCCTGACCCCTTTCCTAAGAGGCTTTAAGGCTTTAATTCTTTCAACTCAACATGATGCACTTAGTACTTGCTTTTCACATGATGTCAAAAGGTCCTTATAATATTCATAACAACAAACAAACAAACGTTCAACAAACAGTTATGAAGTGAATCACCAATTTTATGGGGTGGGGAGCGGGATTGTTGGCCGGGACAATGGGAGAAAGAGACTCGCTTCTCTTCAAATCGTGCCAAGTGGTCATTTTTAAACTTGTAGTTTTAGACTTAAATAATTCCACCCTAAAGTAAGTGAAAACACAGCCAGCTGAAACTTGATACATTTGCATGGGATAATTTCCATTTAATTTTGACCACTAAAGTTATGTTCTCATCGAAAAGAATGCAGTTCTACTACCTAAATAGTACTCAAGTTAGATTGCAACCATCAATGGCAAGTTTCAACTAGGGCCTTTGTTCTGTTATATTAAATTTTGTGAAGGTCAATCCAGTTAGGTGTGTTCCACACTGTCAGTGGACTTTGTTTAAATAACTTGTTTGCCAGCTATTATTAAATTTGCCTTGTAACACTGAATTTGGACCCTGGATTCATTGCCCTGGTCTCTTTCTCCTCTAATGATTATCCTTGCAATTTATATAGTGCCCGATTACGTAGTTGAGATATCTCAAAGTCTGATATCAGGATATATAGTAAAGTGTAGTGACTGTGTATTTGCAGGCCCACATGGCAGCCAATTTGGACACAGCAATGTTCAACAAAAAGTTGTGAAGTGAACGATCAATTTTATCTGGAGGCTTGTTGTCCAGGACAGCAGAGGAAACTGCCTTCTCTTTTCGGACAGTGGGATCTTTGGCATCCACCTGAACAGGCAGACGGGCCTCGGTTTAACAATCTCGTCTGAAGGATGGCACCTCCGCTAATGCAGTGCCCCCACAACACTGTACTGGAGTGTCAGCCTGAATTATGAGTTCAAACTTCCAACATGGGAACCAAGCTGTCTCCTTGCACTCAACTTTCCCAAAGCATTGAACCCACAACCTTCTCTGAGTCTCTATTCTAAAGATGAAGTGTCTGGCACTGAGTTTGAGGCAATAATTGTGTCATTTTCAACTACAATCATATACCGTGACACTGGCATATGTATAATATATATATCTGTGATGTGGCACACTGTGTTTAGTGTCAGCATGTGATCCCTTGAACAATACTCCTGTCAGCTTAAAATTGAATTTGGCAATGTGGCAGTTTATGGGATGCGGCGACAAGAACTTCAGGGTATCTGATATTAATTTCATTACACTATATAATCACTCAGTTACACGGTGAATTTAACAGTAGGTGTGGAATAAAGGGTTCTTTTATTCTCTGTGTGAGATCACTTAGCCTCAATTAAAGCTGTGTCCCTCTGTGATTTAAAGCTATTTTCTTTTATAATATTTTTGGTGACTTCAGGATCACGAAAGAGTTTTGACTGAAGACAACCCAAGGCACTGGACAGTGAAGGGTCTGCACCCGAGCTGGGGGTTAGAGTCAAGAGGGGTGGAGGTGGGAGGGTGACCGAAGATACAGTCGCAGAGGAAGGTCTTGAGATGGGCCTTGAAGGAGGCAAAGTTGGGCTCGAGGCAGAGGGGTTCCAGAGTGTAGGAGCAGAAAGGCTGAAAGCCCGATATTTGGGGATTTTCACATGTGTCACGTACCCAGCTGACCAAAAATCCTTTACCTTTACAGCCTTTCCCCTCTGAGATGTCTTTTCAAGGGTGACATCTTATCTACCCACATCTGTTACTCAAACAAATGTGCAAACCTGTTTGTGAGAAGACAAACAAGATATTTGTTCCTGAAATCATATCCTGTGCGTGGCGCAAGCAATGAGGCATTCCCTTATTTAACCAGATGGCCGTCAGTTATTGTTTAATGTTCACACACCCGGAGCAGAAATTATATAATAGCTATAATCCTTGCATTCGATAAAGTGCATATAACATCCAAACTCAAAGTACTTCAGAGGCAATTGCTATCAAGTGTAGTGCGTGTAATTATACACAAACACAAAGCAAATAGTGAACCTGTGGAGTAGGCTCCCTGGGGAGACGGTTGAAGCAGGAAGTGTTGATTCTTTCAAACACAGATTAGATAGTTTTCTTTTAGGAAATAATATTATGGGATATATTACATTGGTAGTTCGGGAAATATGTGCATGCGACCGCCAGGAAGGTGCAAGGCGAACTAGGTGGACCTTGGTCTTTATTTGTCTCACATTTCTTATGTTCTTATGTAAACACAACAGTCACTCTGTACACAGCGAGATCCTGCAAAATAGCCATGAAATGAATTTATCTGGAGGATTGAGGGCACGACAAGGGCACCTGATAAACAGGAAAACCTACCCTCAGTGTAACACCTCATCCAAAGGAGACTACCTCCGATAATTCAATGGTTCTTCATTAAACTGTGAGCTCAAATCCCAGCATACGGCTTTAACCATCGCCTTCTGACCCAAAAGGGAGAGAAAATGTGACTGGCTGAACCAAGCTGTCTCCTTGCACTCAACGTTTCCCAAAGCATTGAGTCCCACATCAATAATGGAACTTAAATTGGCCAAATTGGACAGCCGGATAGAATAATAATCCTTAAATTTGATATAGCGCCTCATCACGTCTTCAAAACGTCTCAAAGTGCTTCACGGTAAAGCGAATTTACTTTTTCCTTAAATGGATTATTACCCCCGGAAAAGCGATCCGCCAATCGACTTAAAACCGGGTTCCTGTACTGCTAGTAAATACCGTGTGTGGATTACGGAAACTTGCCTGAAGTTTCGCGCCGCCCGCGAATCGAACCTAGGTCCTCGTGCTCGCGAGGTGAGTGCTCTAACCCATACGCTACAGGACTTCACAATCAAAGCTCTCAATTTCTTAGCAAAGAGACGTCAGTCCAAAGACGAAAAGAAACTCAAAATAAAAATTACAAGCTGCCCGATTATGGAAACTTTTCCGTATTGCCTGATGCCATCTGCTGGTAAGGGCATGGATAGAAAACCCACCACACAATTGCCATCTAGTGGCAATTTACAGCCTTAACATCATTCTCGCTTCAGAAAAATCGCCACCTTTTCGTCGTCAATAAAAGAATAGGTCCGGGTCCAGGTCCCCCGAACTTCCTGCCCCACCGTTGGCGGTCGGGCACTCAGCATGTCTGTCCCCATACTCTGGAACTCTGTCCTGCAATCCCTCCGCCTCACCCCCTCTCTTGCCTAGTTCAAGTCTCGTCTAAAGACCTTCCTCTTTGACCGTGCCATCGGCCACCCTCCCACCCCCACCCCCCGACCTCTACCTCTCCTGACCCCAATTCCCAGCTCGGGTCCCAGACCCCTGATTGTCCTGGGACGTCTTTCTGACATAAAAGGCGCTATACAAGTGTGATTTGTTGTTGCTCTCGGCATCCACGGATGCATAGTCTACCTCACCAAGCCAGTCAGGAACCTGGACATCTTGTTCAACCCTCAACTATCCTTTCTCCCCTATATCTGTGCCATGACCCACTCTGCCTTCCCCCATCTCCGCAAAATTGCCCTACTCTGCCACTGCCTCATCCCTCAAGCCACCAAAACCTTCATTCATGCATTCGTCACCTCAAGGCTTGACTATGGAAACTTTCTCCTTGTGGGTCTCCCCAACTCTTCCCTCCACAAGCTGCAGATCATCCAGAACTCTGCAGCTTGTGACCTCCCCCGGATCAGGCTCCGTGACCCCATCACCCCCACCCTCGCCCCGCTGCACTGGCTCCCTATCCCTCAGAGGATAGAATTCAAAATCCTCGTCCTCACTTTTAAGGCCCTGCACGGCCTTGCCCCCACCTGTCTCTGACCTGCTGACCCTCTATCAACCTGTTTGCTCCCTGTGTTCAGCAGGCTCTGGCCTGTTCTATGTCTCACGCCCGACTCGCCCTATCATCAGCGGCTGCGCTTTTAGCCCCTCTGCCCTCACCCTCTGGAATTCCACCCCACAATCCCTTCAACTTACTCCCTCCCCTGCCTCCTTCAAGGCCGGTCTCAAGGCCTTTCTCTTGGACCGTGCCTTCAGCTCCCCTCTCGACTCTCTACCCCCTCCTCGCTCCCTCCCTTCCCTCCCCTCACCCTGACCATTTCCCCCCAATGCTCGGGTCCTGACCCAACTGTACAGCGCCTTGGGACGTCCTCCCGACGTGAAAGGCGCTCTATAAATGGAATCCTGTTGTTGTTGTTGGGTGTTTACAAATGTAATTTTGTTGTTATTGTTGTTGGAATACAATACAAACATGATGCCAGTCTGCTGAGTAAAGGTGGTGATCTCAAGTCTGTGTTTTTCTACCCACCACAGACCCAGTTTTTCCCCGCAACCTTCTCCTAAAAGTATGAGACTCCTTTTTTCTACCGGAAACAGCTCTTACACAGGAAGGTAGTGTTTCAAGACTTTTCAACTTGAAAGTTCTTTCTCTTGGGTACAGTACAGTTAGAAGCCTATTTATGGTGGCAACGCAGCTGAGCCTGATCCCAACCTCACCCAATAATAATAATAATTCTTGCATTTGATATAGTGCCTTATTATGTAGTCGGGATGTCTCAAAGCGCTTCACTGAATATACTGGAAAGTGAATCGACTATATATTTTGTAAGCGAAACGCGGCAGCCCATTGCGCACAGCAGTGTCCCACAAACAGTCGTAGATTGAGTGACCAAATTATTATTCAGTTTTTGGAAAGGATTATAACACTGTAAAGCGATCTGCCAATTGACTAACACCTGGGTTCCAACTTACTGCTAGGTAAACAGGCGTGTGGAGTAGGAAAACTTGCCTAAGATTTCGCCCTGTCCCCCCGGGAATTGAGTCCAGGTCCTCTCGCTTGTGAGCCGAGTGCTCTAACGACTAAGCCAGAAGACACCAAAGGACACCCAAGGTTCATACGAGGACATACCACAAACGTCAATAGATAATGATCACAAGCATCTGCTAACCATATTCTGCAGGCAGCCACTAGGAGGAGTGCGAGGGTGGACAGAGTGATTTGCTTTTTGATGATGTCTCCCTTTGAGGAAGTATCTGACATCCTTACTATGCAGTTTTAGCTGGTTAGACTCCAGCAGTTATCCCAACACACTGCGCCTGATACTTTCCGGAATTAGGTAAGCAGGCTGCGTCCCTCCAGGGAGACAGAGAGAGGGAGTGCGCATTCCATTCCAACAATCTATTCTCTGGGATTTCCATGTCTAGGTGGGATATATGGAATTCTCAGCTTGGTTTGGATACTCTTAAGCAACGGTGATGGGTTTCCACATGTGTCAGACACCCGGCTGAACCAAAAAAAGCTCTGACTGAAATCCTATGCTCTTCTTCGGACACTAAAAAAAATTCTATCTTATAGATAGAACCTAACCTGGGATCTCCAAGGTGAATTGTGCTGCAGCTCAAGCAAACAGGCACAAAGTATGGATGAAGAAGGCCCATTTGATCTGATCTCATCTGGAGTCGTGTAGCTCAGTGGTTGTGGAGTCCTGTAGCTCAGTGGTTAGAGCACTCGCTTTGCAAGCGAGACACCTGGGTTCAATTCCAGGCAGGGCGAAACCTTGAGCAAGTTTCCTTACTCCACACTCCTGATAATAATCCCTCCAAAACAAAATAATAATAAATTTGTCATTTTCAATCCACGACTGTTTGTGGGACGTTGCTGTGCGCAATTAGCTGCTGCGTTTTGCCCACAAATATACAGTAAATTCACTTTACACTGCACTTCTGTGAAGCGCTTTGAGCTGTCTGGAAGACATGAAAAGCGCTACATCAAATGCAAGGATTATTATTATTTATCATCCTCCTGTCCCAAGTTCATGGCTTCAACCACTTTCCCCAGTAACCCATTCTGAGTGTTCTGTTCAAAATGCTTCATAAATCCATTTCCTTCTGTTTAGAAATAATGATAATCCTCGCATTTTGTATAGTGTCTTATCACAATGGAAGAACAACAACAAACTACATTTATAAAGCAGCTTTCATGTTGGGAGGATGTCCCAAGGCGCTGGATAGTCAGGGATTTGGATCTGAGCTGGGGGTTGGGATCAGGAGGCATAGAATAAGGGTAGGAGGAAGACTGAAGGCACGGTTGAATGACGTCTCGAAGCGCTTCACAGTACTCACTGTTAAGTGTAGTGACTGTATTTTGCCATTGAGAACATTGACTGGCATTAAAGAGAGCTAGGGGGATACTTGGGAAGAATGGGCTCTACGGCATGTGGAGAAAAGGAAGGGAAATGGGATGAAGGGTCTAATAGCGAAACAAACGCAATGGTGTGCGTTCTCAGCAACCCAGTTAAACAATGTCCTGCTTCTAGGAAAGTATCTCAGGTCTGCCGTCCTCTCCCCCACCCACCTCCAGCCCTTCCTGGATTTCACAGAAGCCCCTCGGAACAGTTGTCCCACTCTCTGCCATCACTCCTCCCCTAGTTCTATTAAGACCAGATTAATGTGGGAAGAGATAAAACAGTGGCTACTGGTGAGCTGAGCAGGAATCTAATTTCAGAACATCCGTAACCACCGCTGTGGGCTTGTGGTCAGGACGTTACAACGCTTGGATGTGGTTACCCGTGTTCTCTCTCTCTCTCTCTCCCTTCCCTCTCTCCAGAAGGAGGAAGCAAAATTGCCAGCATCCTGGTTCTCCTCTGGTATATAAAAGACCTTCCTGCTCCCGATTCCCCCACAAAACCTCATCAAAATGACATAGCACATGTAGCAAACTGCTTAAAGTCCAGCCTTTATCCTCTGGGTAAATGTGTGTGGTTTGGGGTGTGGGGGGGAGGTAATTGAGGGAGGGGGAGGCTTTAATCCTGGGCTTTGATAACATGTGTGGGGAAGGGGGAGAACTTATTCTATCTCGTTAAACTGAAGTGCTGACACTTAACCCTCCTTTCTCCCCCCCCCTAGCCACCATCATCATCAAAGACCCACATAATAATAATCCTTACATTTGTTATAGCACAGTTCACATTGGGAGGGCTTCTCAAAGTGCTTCATAGGACTCACTGTAAACAACAACATGATTGCATTTATAGAACGCCTTTCACGTCGGGAGGACGTCCCAAGGCCCTGGACAGTTGGGTCAGGACCCGAGCATTGGGGAGAAATGGTCAGGGTGAGGGGAGGGAAGGGAGGAAGCGAGGAGGGGGTAGAGAGTCGAGAGGGGAGCTGAAGGCACGGTTGAAGAGAAAGGTCTTGAAACCAGCCTTGAAGGAGGAAAGGGAGGAAGCGGCGAAGGCACTGGGGGATGGAGTTCCAGAGCCTCGGGGCTGAGAGGCTGAAGGCCCGACCACCGATGGTCGGGCGGTTGGGGCGGGGGATGTGGAGCAGACCGGAGCCAGAGGAACGGAGGGTACGGGCAGGTAGGTAGGGGGATAGTAGGTCGGAGAGGTAGGAGGGAGCAAGGCCGTGAATGGCCTTGTAGGTGAGGATGAGGATCTTGAATTCGATTCTCTGGGGGATGGG
The DNA here is from genome assembly GCF_018977255.1 of Callorhinchus milii. Lineage (NCBI taxonomy): Eukaryota > Metazoa > Chordata > Chondrichthyes > Chimaeriformes > Callorhinchidae > Callorhinchus > Callorhinchus milii. The sequence goes on from NW_024704768.1 coordinate 1,384,999, forward strand.
GAGCCAGTGGAGGCGAGCGAGGCGAGGGCGAGGGCGAGGGTGAGGGCGAGGGTGGGAGTGATGTGGTCGCGGTGTCTGGTGCGGGACAGTACATGAGCTGCAGAGTTCTGAATGACCTGCAGTGTGGAGGGAGGGCCGGGAAGGCCGGCGAGGAGAGAGTTCCCATAAAGTGTAGTGACTATCCTTTGTAGGTACATGTGGCAGTTGAATTGCACAGCAGCAGTAATAATACTTGCATTTGATATAACGCCTTATCACATCTTTGAGACGTCTCAAAGCGCTTCACAGAATATACTGTCAAGTGAATTGACTGTATTTTGTGGGTGAAGTGCGGCAGCCAATTGTGCACAGCAGCGTCCCATAGAGTACTTACTTTCAAGTACAGTAACTGTCGTGGATTGAACTGACCAATTTTTTTTTAAGGAATTATTACCCCCAGAAAAGCGATCCGCCAATCGACTAACAGTCGGGTTCCTGCTTATTGCTGGATAAACAGTGGCGTGTGGAGTAAGGAAACTTGACCAACATTTTGCCCGGCCGGGGATCGAACTCAGGTCTCTCGCTCGCGAGTCGAGTGCTCTAACCGCTGAGCTATAGAGCTGAGCAACAGCCCACAAACAGCCATGAAGTGAACGAACAATTATATTTGGGGTATTGTCGGTCGAAGCTTTCTCTTTTCGAATAGCGCCACCGGATCTTTCACGTCTACTTGAACAGACAGACGGGAACTCGGTTTAACAGGATAGCACTTTCAACGAGAGTTTCCCCTAGCGCCTTGGGACGTCCTCCCGACGTGAAAGGCGCTCTATAAATGGAACCTTGTTGTTGTTGTTGTACTGACTGAGCCAGGCTGACGCAAGCAAAATATATCTGTTATCATGTCGTGTTATAACAGTCACAGAAATGTCCCAATCTTAGTTGCATTGCCAGAGGGAGGAGTATGGATTTTTCCATTCAAGGAAGTTAATGATAACACTAATACACCCGCGCACAACGTTGGTGTAAAATAATAATCCTTGTGATTGATATAGTGCCAGTAACTTCTAAACACCTCATAGCACTTCACAGGTAATAGCTTTCAAGTGCGGTGTATACTTAGGCAAAAGTGGCGAGTAACTCTGGAATGAAGACACTATCCGTGTGAAGGCTGTCGAAAGCTTCTGGAGTATGAAGTGTTTTATCTCTCAATCAAAGCAGCGTTGTGTGTGTGTGTATTATGTATTGTGTGTGCGTGCGCGCGCGCACCACAACAAACAACAACTTGCCTTTATATCAATAGTCTCAGTATGCTTCACTGTGATGGGGTTGGAGGCAGAGCGAGGGAGAAGGCGGAGAACACCACAGACACGGTCGAAAAGGTAATAATAATAATAATAATCCTTGGATTTGATACAGCGCCTTATCATGTCTTCTTGACGTCTCAAAACGCTTCACAGAATATACTGTAAAGTGATACTGTTGAGTTCTGATGAAGGGTCGTGGACACGAAACGTTGACTCACATTCCTTTCTCTATAGATACTGCCTGACCTGCTGAGTGTTCCCAGCGACTTCTGTTTTTGATATTGCAAAGTGAATTGACTATGTTTTGTGCGCGAATGTTTTGTGGGTAGGTTTTAAGGTAGGATTTTAAGTCAGATGTAGAGGGGCGAGGCGGAGGGGGAAGTATAGGGACAGGGAGTTTAAGAGGTGAAGGGCAGAGGGACTGATGGCTTGGACACGGTGGGGAGGGGGAGGTGGGGAAGAAGGTGAGGGGGAAGAAAATAAATTGTAAAACCGAGTCCCTTAAACAAAAAAGCAAATGAAAATAAATTTGCCTCGACTTTTCCCACTGAAGGGGAGTAGGCAGAACTCCCATGGTGGGTTCAAGAGAAGGAACCTCGGCTCTGATTTGCGGGAGAACGGTTGAAGCGATTTTTGAGAGGGTAAAAAAAAAACCACACGTTCAAATGATTTTGAATCTGGCAGATAAATGGACGGACGCAATGTTAGAACTCGTTCTGTGTGGTTATGTTTGTTTTTCATCTTGTTTGCTTGCTAATGTCTTCCAGGGGCTGTTTTTTTTAATATACTTTTCTGACGTCAGTCAAATGAAAACCAGTAGCAGAACAACACATCGCATGTCACGTCGCCTGCTCTCTCTTCCCTTCCCCCCCCCACCACCCCACCCAAGTCTTTGAAGCACTTTCTCTCACTTTGCTCTCTCAGCTTGTTCACATTTGCAAACGAAGAGAAGTGAGGGAACATGTGTCTAGTGCAGAAAGAGACAGACAATCAATAATAATACTTGCATTTGATATAGCACCTTAACACGTCTTCGAGACGTCTCAAAGCTCCTCACAGAATATACTGTAAACTGAATTGACTGTACATTTTGTGGGTGAAACGCGGCAGCCAATTGCTCACAGCAGTGACCCACATATACCCATGGATTGAGTGACCAAGTTATTATTATTTTATTATTTATTTATTTTTAAGGGATTATTACACCTGGAAAGTGATCCGCCAACCAGGTTCCTACTTACTGCTAGGAAAACAGGGGCATGTGGAGTAAGGAAACTTGCCTAAAGTCTCGCCACGACCGGGAATCAAACCCAGGTCCTCTTGCTTGCGAGGAGGGGGCTCTAACCACTAATATATGGGACTCCACTGAACATCTGAGATAGCCAAACTATTTGGATGGCCATCTGAATAGGACCTCTGTTTAACGTCTCAACTGAAGGACGGTTCCTCCAACATTGAAGTGCTCCTCGTAGTATTGCGTTGGAGTGTCAGCCTAGACTGTAAGATCAAAGCTCCGACACTGGATTTGGGGCTTGAACCTACAACTTCTAATCTCTCCCAACAAAAACAGAAGTCGCTGGGAGCACTCAACAGGTCAGGCAGCATCTATGGAGAAAGGAAAGTGAGTCAACGTTTCGGGTCCACGACCCTTTGTCAGAACCCTTTTAATCTCTCCCCATGGGCATACCTCTTGATGTCCAGCCTTAGAATGGTGGCCGGAGCCTTTATAAAATGCTTTCTTTTACAGAACAGTTTTTTTTACACTCACCTTTTTTCCAGGGCTTGTGTGAACAGGCCAGAAATTCCTGCCTAAGATCAGACAGACGTTATGAGTCTGGGTGGCTATCCTCTCGCCTTTGAACTCCTGACCCTCTGCTACATTTCTGGTTTCTCATCGCTTCAGGACTTGAATGTGCCTGTATGGACAAAAGTGGCTAGTGCAACAACAGCAGCAATTTGCATTTATATAGCGCCCTTCACACCAGATGGGTTCTTGTAGTAGAGTTATTATGGGGTACATGTAAAGGACGGGGTATTGGGACATGCCATCAATCCGCCATATAAAATTAGTCCTTCTTTCATGGCTGTTTGTGGGACGTTGCTGTGTGCAAATTGTCTGTCTCGTTTACCTACAAAGTACCAAGTCACTACACTTTAAAATAAGATCCTGTTCAGCGCTTTGAAGCTTCCTGTCAACATGAAGGGCTCCGTATCAAATGTAAGAGTTATTTAATAAACTGATGGAACTGGAACCTGTTTTCCTATGTTTCCCAATTCCAAAGTCAATTGGAAGGGAGGAAAATAATCGAAGTTGATTTAAAAAAAATATATATTTCTCCTCGCCCAGGGAATGCTGACGTCAAAAAAAACAGTGACATATCAGAATCTGCATTAGATTGACCATTACCTTTGTTAATAGCCTGGTCAGCTCAACAGTGCCCTATTACTCGTTCATCACACACTTTGTTATAACCTCGTGGATCAAGTCCATCATTTGAATCTGGTCATAGTTTCCCAAGAACAGCAACAATTTTACATATGTCCAGCGCCTTTCACGTCCCGAAGCGTTGGACAGTTAAGGATTTGCACCCGAGCTGGTGGTTGGGATGAGGATGAGTGGGGGGCAGAGACGGTGGGTGGAGGAAGGTGACCGAAGACGCGGTCAAAGAGGAAGGTCTTGAAATGGGCCTTGAAGGAGGTAAGGTAGGGGGGCGAGGCAAAGGGACTTTAGGATAGAGTTCCAAAGGATGGGGGTAGAGGGGCTGATGGTGTGATGGGCAGGGCGGGGGATGTGGTGCTGGCCAGAGTCCGCCGAGTGGAGGGAGCAGACAGGCCAGTATGCAGTTAGCAGGTCACAGGTAGGGAGGAGCAAAGCTGTTGACGGCTTTGAAAGCAAGGAAGCGGATTTTCAAAGCACCATCGGACAGTTCCAGAATCTAGCTTACATAACTCACTGCACTGCAGTCTCCCTGAAATCAGACCTTAAGTCCCAAGCAAGCTCCCACACTGCATTTTACAAGTGTCTGGTTTGAATCAGTTGGGTTTTGGGAGCTCATTCGCCCATCACATAGTGTGAGGCTATTTCGCCTAATATCAATTTAAGCCCCTCAGCTATAAGGGGCTCCTTCTTGGCACACAGAGGCAGTGATTGCTATACGGTCCCAATTAAATTCGGGTCATGAGTGAAACCCTATGATAGGCACTGCTAATAGCTGAGAGTCTGGTCTAATAGAGCATTACTTTGGGACAAGCCGTGGACATGAAAGGTCTCCATTAGTTCGATCCAGCAATTTTTCCTTAAGTCAGGTTGTCTGACTCGGGAGCACAGCGGGTTTTTAAACCACAGGATGAATGGTATGACTGCACTCATTCAGCCAGAAGCTCTGTGCTGATTGCAGCGCGCTCCACAAATGCTGAGACATTCGCTGTGGATTGCTCGTTACACTCCTCTGCAATACTACATCCTTCCCGGGCAAATAACCCCCCCACCCCACCCCTTATTTACCCCCTCCCCTCCCCCCCTCCCATGCACACACACACACGCACCAACCCAGCCACGTTTCTGCCTGTCTGCTCTTAGCGAGCTCCCAACCTCGGCCTTTTCCGCAAGGCATCTGAGGACAGTAATTATTGTTTGTTAGCAGATCGCTTTCCGGAGGTAATAATCGCTCGAGAAAAAAATTGGTCACTCACTCAATCCACGACTGTTTGTGGGACACTGCTGTGTGTATTTGGCTGACTCGTTTTGCCCACAATATATACGATCAATCCACTTTACAGTATATCCTGACTGTGAAGCGCTTTGAGACATCTTGAAGACATGATAAGGCGCTATATCAAATGCAAGGATTCTTATATTATATTATTGTAGTGATCGTGAGCAGATGCCCTCCCAACCACAGGACCACTAAGTCCAAATGTAGAACCAAATACTGCATTGATGAGATAACCCAGCGCAACAACAACTTGCATTTATATAGTGCCTTTCACGTGGGGTAACGTCCTGGAGCACAGAACTGGGAGCGAGGCGGGGAGGGAGAGAGAGAGAGAGAGGGGAGATTTTAAGCTGAACTCTTTCTGTAATAATAACAATAGTCCTGGCATTTGATACAGCTTCTTATCACGTTGTTGGGACGTCTCAGAGCGCTTCACAGGATATACTGGAAAGTGGGTTGGCTGTGTGTTTTGTGGGCGAAAGGCGGCAGCCAATTGCGCACATTAGCGCCCCCACAAAACAGTCACTGTTGTGGGTTGAGCGGCCAGACCAGGCAGTGCCTTTCGCCCGCTAGGCTACTGGGGAGATCACGTGATATCAAAGTGAATCGTAATTCTGTATGTAACCATTTTGTTGGCTCCGCTTTCTTCCTTTGCTTTTCTTTCTGTGAATATATAAAACAAAAACCTCAGAAAAGGCAATGGCGCCGAGGTGCTGTGGTTAGTATTTTGCGCAGAATATGACGCCAGTAGATGCACAATATTGGTCAGACATTGTGCTGACCTAGGATGAGTCACTTCCCTTTAGGCACGTCGTGGGGAGACTGGTGCCGCCATGGGAAGATCAACTCCCCTTTAACAGGACGATTAATCATCACAGAGCTGCCAGTCCCACAGCGGAGAATCTTTCAATTACAATTACAGCCATTTACCGTTTCATTCATGTAGAGATTAACTGTTCCTCGGACTGGAAGGCCCACAGACTGCAAGGCCAGTGGTTACTTGCTATTTTTCTCCTCCGTAATAACAATTTCCATTCGCTTTACCCCAGCAGGGGCTTCACGCATCCCAGCTCACCTTGTCTTAACCCTCCCTCGCCTCCTTCGAGGCCGGTCTCAAGACCCTCCTCCCACCGCGCCTTCAGTCATTCTCGCACCCACACCCTCCACCTCTCCTGATGCCAACCCCCAGCCCGGGTGCAGATCCCTGACTGTCCAGTGCCTCCAACAAATATGGGTGGGGTGGAGGGCTAACTCTCTTCCCCCCACCCATCAACTGCCCCATTCCCTCCGCCCACCCTCCCCAAGTCTTGCTGCTCGAATGACCTGTCGTTTCTGAGCTGTCGTCTTGGTCCAAATCCAGCGCATTGGGATGTCCTTCAGAAATGAAAGGCACTGTGTAAATGTAATTTCCTGTTGTTCTTAGTCCTGTAGCTTGGTGTGGATTCCTGTAGAGTAGTGAATAGAGACTCGCCTCCCAAGCGAGAGGACCCGGGTTCGATTCGAACCCGCCCAGGCAGGGCGAAAGTTTCCTTACTCCACACACGTGCCTCTTTACCCAGCAGTAAGTAGGAACTTGGTTGTTAGTTGATTGGCGGATCGCTTTTCCGGGGGTAATAATCCCCTAAAAAAAATTACAAAAAAAAAGGTCACTCAATCCACAACTCAATGACGAGGAACAAGCAGAAGGCCAAAGTCAGTTAAGCGGAGGTAGAGGGCAGTGGGTTGGGGAGTAAGCAAGTCGGAAACGTAGGGAGACGGATATGAAGGGATTTGAAGACAAGTGTGAGGATCTTGAAATTGATTGAATTATGAATGAGCCTTTGGTGGGGGTGGGGGGTGTGGAGAGCTCGATTTGGGAGAATATAGTGTTCATAATATCGGATTTTATTTCAATGCTGAGGCACTCAGTGTCTGGGTTTGCTTAAAGTAACCTCTCCTCTCTCTCCACTCCATCTGCTCGAGCCCATCTCTGAGGTGCAAAACATCTGCAAGTCATGAAAGATCACTCAACACATATTAGAAACAAAATAGGACTTTAACCGAGAAACTTCCTCCTACATTGGATGTTGCTCGCAGTACAAAAAAAATTGAACTCGTGTGTTAAAAACCTCTTAACGAAATGGAGCGGAGGGGAGGGAGCGAGGCTGACCCTTTAAGAGTGTGCACTGAAATCCTTTTCAAGGGGCTATCACACATGGTAAAAATATAATTTTGTTCTGTGAATTGCTTATATATAAAAAAAAGAGAAAACCTGCATTTTTATAATCATAATAATAATAATCCTTATGTGTGCAGTTAGCTTGCTGCGTTTTGCCCACAAAATTTACAGTTAATTCACTTTACAGTATACGTCCCAGCACCTTGGGACGTCCTCCCGATGTGAAAAGCACTATCCAAATGTAATTTTATATTTTGCATTGTATTCTGTGAAGCGTTTTGAGCCGTCCCATTGACGTGATAAGGCGCTGTATCAAATGCAAGGATCATTATTAAGAAGAGAGAGGGAGAGAGAGCGCGTGGCGGTTGGGAGGGGGCGGCTCAGTTGGTAAGACTTTCGCCTCTTGAGTTGGAAGCTTGGGTGGAAGCTACTTGGAGGGCTCGGTGGAAATGCAAGTTATTGTTGTTGTGGAGACGTAGCTTTGGTGGCTGGTTGCTTCATCTGTGCGTGCCTTGTCTGTGGCCGCATCAACTATAGCCCTCAGTGTTATTTTCTGCTCTTCCCTGTGATGTCACGTCATCCCTATGACCAGCTCACGTAACCATAACCCCAGCGGCAACTGTAATAACCTGCTATTTCCAAAAGCAGCCACTTGAGCACATTTCACTCCACCCAACACATTACCATCTTCAATAGGGTCAGTCAGACTGAGTGACTGTACTCAAACCAAGGAATTAAGGCTCAATTTCATTCCCTCACTCATAATAGTAATAATCCTTACATTTGATGTAGCGCCTTTCATGTTGGAGGCACATCTCAAAGCACTTCATGGGATACACTGTGAAGTGGAGTGACTGTATTTTCTGGGTGAAACGCGGCAGTCAATTTGCACACAGCTTTGTCCTACAAACAGCCCTGAAGTGAATGATTAAATTTTATTGGAGCGTGGGGGGATTGTTGGCCAGGACACCGGGAGAGAAACTCCCTTCCTTTTTCGAATAGCGCCACGATTTCTTAAATGTCCACCTGAATAGGCAGACGGGATGTATGTTTTAACATCTCATCCAAAAATTGTAGTATCTCCAATAATAACAATAATCCTTGCATTTGATATAGCACCTTATCGCGTCTTTGGGACATCTCAAAGCGCTTCACATCACTGTAAAGTGAATTGACTGTATATTTTGTGGGCAAAACACAACAGTCAATTGTGCACAGCAGCGTCTCCACAAACAGTTGTGTTTCTGAGTGACCAAATTATTATTATTTTGTTTATTTTTTTGAAGGAATTATTACCCCAGGAGTAGCAATCTGCCAATTGACTAACAACCGGGTTCCGACATACTGCTTGGCAAACAGAGGCGTGTGGAGTAAGAAAACTTGCCTAACGTTTCGCCCTGCCAGGAATCGAACCCAGGTCTTCTCGCTTTGCGAGGTGAGTGCTCTAACCAATACACTACAGGACTCCACAATATATATATATATATAGATTCCAAGTTAAAATCTCCTGCTCTGAAAGTGATTGAGAGGTAGATTTACTGTGTGTTGGTGACTAGCAAAATACCCATTGATGGAAAGAATGAATTTTAAGCGTCTTGACTTTGATACATGCTCTCCGTAGCCTGTCATTTACTTTAAATTCGATAATAAGTATAAGTTCAGAACTTTTGGGGCAGTCACAAAGCACCCTATTGTCTCTCGTTCTAACCATACTCCACCTAATTGCACTCACTGCTGACTTGAGGAGACTCCTTTGGAGTCTAGATTCTTAAGGAAATAAGACTGACTGCACATTGCCCCACCTCAAGGGTAATTTTGTGGAATCCTGTAGCGTATTGGTTAGAGCACTCGCCTCGCAAAGCGAGAGGACCTGGGTTTGATTCCCGGGCAGGGTGAAACGTTAGGCAATCAACAGCAGCTTGTATTTACACATCGTCCCTCACGTAGGGTAGGGTCCCAGTGTGCTTGTCAGAGGCAGAACACGATGCTGAGCCGTGGGGAGGGGGGAGGTGACTGTAGCCATGGTGGAAGAGGAAGGTCTTGAGGCACGACCTGAAGATGGGGAGGGAGGGGGCAAGTCGGAGGGAATGAGGGAGAGAGTTTCAGAATTTGAAATGGTAGCCCCCACCCCCCCACCACGCACACTTAAAAGGGAGTTTCTCTCCCGGTGTCCTGGTCAACAATCCCCCAAATAAAATTGAAACGCCGTGGCTGTTTTGGGGACTTTGCTGTGTGCAATTTGGCTGCTTCAAATACACAGTCGCCACACTTCACAGTAAAATCCTGCAAAGTGCTTTCAGCCGTCTTGATGACATGATAAAGTCCTGTATCAAACTGTGAACAATAGTAATAATAATCCTTGCATTTGATATTGAGTATTATCAAAGTGCTTCAACAGAATATACTATAAAGTAAATTGACTGTATATTTTGTGTAATTGAATGTAAGAGTGGATTGAAGAACTCTCCATAATTCCGTACTGATTGTAATATATAATAATCCTTGCTTTGGGACAGTGCCTTATCACGTCTTTGAGACGTCTCAATGCGCTTCACAGAATATACTGTAAAGTGAATTGACTGTTTTGTGAGCGAAACGCGGCAGCCAATTGCGCACAGCAGCGTCCCACAAACAGCTGTGGATTCCGTAACCAAATTACTATTTTTATTTATATCCTTAATTTTTTGGAGGGATTATTACTCCCAGAAAAGCAATCTGCCAATCAACAAAAACTGGTTCTTACTTACTGCTAGGTAAACAGACGTGTGGAGTAAGGAAACCTGCCCGGGAATCGTACCGAGGTCCTATTATACACTATCTTATTATAGGAACCCAAAGAGCATTTTGTGTGAAGCGTAGAGACTGCATTTGTAGGCGAATGTAGAAAACAATTTGCTCTGAAGTGAACAACCGATTTTATCTGGGGGATTGTTGGCTAGGACACCGAGAGAGAGAGATAGAGAGATAGAGAGAGAGAAACTCTCTTCTCTTCTTGAACACTGCCATGGGATTTTGGACGTCCACAGAACTGTGGAACTGTATTTGCTCTATAAGCTGGTTGCTTTTATTTCAGCAGGGGGAAGGGAGGGGGAATTTTTTTTCTCAAACAGAGGAAATCATTTTGGAGATGAGAGAGAGAGAGAGAGAGAGAGAGTGGGGGAGAGAGAGAGGAGCGAACATAGAGTCAGTCTGTCTTACAGGATCTTGATGTGGGCAGTTTAATTGCTCACACTCGCTTCAGACTGATGCCTGACATGGCGCAGACGCTGGGAAGCCACTACCGAAAGCCATTATTGAGCCACTTTCCAGCAATTTACAGCGACGCAGAACGCCATTGATAAGCAGTTTAATCTTGTACTGAACAGCAGAACCAGACCATTCGGCCTGAGATGGAAGAGGGGGGTAAATTCAGAACAAATCTGCAGAAACACTCCTTCAGTGAGCGAGCAGTAAACGGATGGAACAAGCTCGCTAGGGAGACAGACAGTGGAAGTGGGAAGTGTCGATTCTTTCAAGAATAAATGAGATAGATTTCAGTTAGAAAAGAAAATATCTCAGGATACACTGAATAGTTTGCCAGGATGGTAGAAGGCAAAATGGATGGACTTTGGTCTTCTTTTGCCTAACAAATTCTTGTATTCATTGAGCCCATCGTGCCTGTGCTGGTTTTTTGAGAGTGACCGTTTCAGATCCATTTACCTGCCCTTTCCCCAAGCCATTGCACTTTACGTGGAGTCCTGTAGCTCAGTGGTTAGAGCACTCGCTTTGCAAGTGAGAGACCTGAGTTCAATTCCAGGCAGAGGGCGAAACCTTGGGCAAGTTCCCTTACTCCACACAGAGCCTAATAATAATCCCTCCAAAACCAAAAACAATAATAAATTGGTCATTTTCAATCTACGACTGTTTGTGGGACATTGCTGTGCGCAATTGGCTGCCACGTTCGCCCACAAATATACAGTCAATTCACTTTACACTGTGTTCTGTGAAGCGCTTTGGGACGTCCTCCCGACGTGAAAAGCGCTGTATCAAATGCAAGGATTATTATTATTATTATATATCTAAGACTTACTAATACTACGGAGTCTGGCAGTGCAGTGGTTAACGTGCTTGGCTCACAAACATGAGGACCCAGGTTCGGTTCCTGAGCAGGGCGAAACTTTAGGCAAGTTTCCTTACTCCAGACGCCTCTGTTTACCGAGCAGTAAGTACGAATCTGGTTGTAAGTCGATTGGCGGATCGCTTTCTGGGGGTAATAATCCCTCCCAAAGAAAAAACACTAAAAATCTGGGCCACTCAATCCACGACTGTTTGTGGGACACTGCCCTGCACAATTGGCTGTCGCATTTCCCCCACAAAATACACAATCAATCCACTTTACAGTATATTCTGTGAAGCGCTTTGAGACGTCTCAATGACGGGATAAGGCCCTGTATCAAATGCAAGGATTATTATTAGTAGTATTATCTTAAATTGATGCCCTCTAGTCACTGACTCACCAACCTGTGGAAATAATTTCTCGCTTCTGACTATCAAAACTTCTATCAAACTAACAGCGAATGAAAAGCTACCATCATTTGGGAGCCATATTGACTGTCAACTTATGCTGTTTAATGTTTATTACCAACTGCACTTAATAACTGTGTCCTGGGTTTATTGGCTGTAAAATAAATGTACCAGTTATTTTAACTGTTAATCTTTCTTTTTTATGAACTGCGGAATACAGTCTTGGAAACCAGACACAGTATTTTGGGCAGACTTCAGAAAATCCTGTGAAGGGCTTCGGGACTGACCAAAAGGCAGGGTCAAAGAGATACAAAAGAACATAAAAATCTGCTGGCCGAGGTCCATCTCGTTCGCCTTCCACCTTCCTGGCAGTTGCTCGACATGTCGTGTCCCAAACTATACAAGAACATAAGAATTTACTTGCAATTGAACAGACATACGGGTCAGCTACGTTTCTATACAATTGATATGGTGTCTGGTCGCCTTGAAACGTCTGAAAGCGCTTCAGAGAATCTGTAAGTGACTGGGTATTTTATGAGTGAACCCAGCAGCCAATTTTGCAGCAATGTCCCACCAACAACCCGTGAACAGAAAGACTGATTTCTCCCACAGATTACACAGTTAATTCACTTGACAGTATATTCTGTGAAGCGCTTTGAGACGTCTCAAAGATGGGATAAGGCGCTATAGCAAATGCAAGGATTATTATTATTTGTTATTATTATTTTTTATATGGGTGGGGGGTGGGGGGAGGGATTGTCAGCCTGGACACTGACCGGGAGAGAAACTCCCTTCTCTTTTCCGAACAGCATCGCGGGGTCTTTAACGTGGACCTGAACCCAACAACAACAAATTACGTTTGTATCGTGGCTTTCACGTCAGGAGGACGTCCCAAGGCGCAGGACGGAGAGCTTGGCTTAATGACTTGCCCGAAGGACTGTACGCCCCTCTCCCTCCCCATCTCCCTCTACCCCCCTGCCCCTCCACCCACCCCCCCCCAGCAGTGTGCTGGAACGTCAGTGTGGCTTGTTTTTGAGAGCGAAAAGCCGGGTTTATTTAGTGGGAAACAGTGGGGGAGCTCGATAATGACATCAGTTGCAGTTGGCTGTTGCATGTCTTTGTGTGTCACCGCATGCTGCCTCCAGGTCCCCATTTACATTAAACCATGATAAACGCTTCCTTAATAAGACTTTATGAGGTGGGGTGGAGGTGGGGGGGGGGGGAAGGAGATGCAAAGACAGACGCCAGCCTTTTACTTGAGCCGCGATGTAGGGAGAGAGTTAGGTCTCCATTAACCTTGTGTGTGCAGTCTCTCCACTTGTGGGCTGGTCATATTACACACTGGCTTCTTAAATCCATCTTTGATCATTGAATGCCGGGCGGCTCAATCAATAACACATGATGTCTAACATGTCTGTGTGTGTGTGTGTGTGGGGGGGAAGGCGGGGGGGGGGGGGAACGGACAGACTGAGGGTGGTGTGGGAGAGAAAAGGGAAGCGAGAAGGAAAGAGTGAAGAGAAACAGAGAGAAGAAAGAAAGAAAAAGAAAGAAAGAATGAAAGAAAGAAAGAAAAAAAAAGGAAGGAAGGAAGGAAGAGGCTGAGAGAGAGAGAGAGAGAAGAAAGGGATAGAAAAAGTACACAGAAAGAGGAGAGCGGGAAGAGAAGCAGAGAAGAAAGAGAGAGAAAAGGAAAGGAACAACAAAGAGAGAAAAGGAAGGAGAAGAGAGAGACACAAGGAAAGAGAGACAAGAAGACAGAGAGAAGGGAGGGAAAGAGCGAGAGAATAGAGGGAGAGAGAAAGCGAGAGAGGAGAAGAGAAAGAGAGGAGCGAGAGAATTTAAAATTATTGGACACTGACCCGGGGGTAGAATTCAATGTTTTCCCCTTTTGCCGATAATTTTGAGGCATTTACAAGACTCGACAGGAGCAAAGAGAGAACACGAGCAATCATTGCCTGTGTGGGATTTGATTTGTGTGTGTGTGTGGGGGGGTGTTATGTCTGTGTCTGTGTGTGTGTGTGGGGTGGGGGTGTTATCTCTCTTTGCGCTCTCCCATGCTTTCTCTCGCTTTCTCTTTACTCTGCCACTCTCTTATAATAGATAATAATAATCTATTGCATTTGATATAACCCTTTCCAGGTCTTCCAAGCGTCTCAAAGCGCTTCACAGAATATACTGTAAAGTGTATTTTGTGGGCGAAATGCGGCAGCAAATTGCACACAGCAGCTTCCCACAAACAGTCGTGAATTGAGTGACTAAATTATTATTATTTTAAATTTTTTTTCCCCTTTCCTCTTGCAGCTTTCTCTCCCCGCCCAGGAATTGAACGCAAGTCCTCTTTAAAGCGCTTTAAGACATCCTCCTGATATGAAACGTGCGATGTCAGATGCAAAGTTTACTATTACTATTACCATTGATGTCCTGGTCAAGCCAAAGCCTGAACATGTAGGATGGTCCTGGCTGGACAAGCAGCAGGAAAGCTTGACCAGGCAATGCTATCAATGGCAAGCTATGCGGTTTTAGCTGGTTAAACTCCAGCAGTTACCCCAAAGCAATCTGGGCTCCCCCCAAGCCTTGGCTCTTGCCAACCTGCGCCTATTACTTTCCAGGGAGAGGGAGAGAGAGAGCATTCCATTTCAACAAGTCTACCTCCGGTGGGATGCATGGAATTCTCAGTTTGGTTTGGAGACTCCTAAGCAACGGTGATGGACACCCGGCCGGCCAACAAAAATCCAGCAAATCAATAAAAATGGTACGCAAATGAACATGATAAGAGAGGGAGGCTAAGTCCTTGCAGACACTCGCTGGCCTGGCGAGAAGGGGCGATGAACCAGATATCATCTATAAATATAATATATAATAATCCTTGCATTTGATACAGAACCTAATCATGTCGTTGAGACATCTCAAAGCGCTTCACAGAATATACTGTAAAGTGAATTGACTGTATATTTTGTGGGCAAAACGCGGCAGCAAATTGTTTGTGTCCCACAAACAGTCGTGGATTGAGTGACCAATTTATTTTTTTGATTTTTTTTTAAAAGGATTATTACCCCCGGAAAAGCAATCCGCCAATCGACTAACAACCAGGTTCCTACTCACTGCTGGGGTAAACAGGCGTGTGCGTGGAGCAAGGAAACTTGCCTAAGGTTTGACCCTGCCTGGGAATCGAACCCAGATCCTCCCGCTTGTGAGGCGAGTGCTCTAACCACTGAGCTACAGGACTCCACAAAATGCACCTATTGAATTTATTGGCGAGAGAAACTCCTAAGTCAGTTCTCACTGAGGGGCTGTTAGATGTGCCGTGGTCGCTCTGTAATTACCTGCACTCCAGGTGCAAGGAGGAGGCACTCGTGATAAATAAGCCTCTCAAATGTCCAGCCCCTGAAATACTTGAGAACAATGGCCTTTCATTGCCTCCTGGATCAACTGTGCCTGCGGGAGAGGGGAAGCCATCAAACACAGGAGATCTGTCTCTCCGGGAGGTGGCTGGAGACAGAGGGAGTTTCTCTGAACAATAACGCATCAGTGTAGGTAATCAGCGATTTCTGTAAACTCTGCGTCCCCCACCCTCCACTCGGCCATTAAGCTCTCTCTCCTACTGCTCGGTCTAAACCCTTTCCCAGGTCTCCACAGCCTAAGGTTGTGCCTTGGCTCAGCTAAGCCTGGCTTGGCTCCTGCTTTGCCCACAATAATAATAATCCTTGTATTTGATATAGTCGTTCAGACGTCTCAAAGCGCTTCAACACAATATATTGTAAAGTGGAGTGACTGTATTTTGTTGGCGAAATGCGGCAGCCAATGGCGCACAGCAGCGTCCCACAAACAGCCGTGGATTGAGTGACCATCGATATATATTATATATATTTTTATTGGTGAGATTATTACCCCCAGAAAGCGACGAACAACTGGGTTCCTACTTACTGCTGGATAAACTGAGGCGTGTGGAGTAAGGAAACTGGCCTAAGTGCGAGCGGGAATCAAACTCTCCCGCAGCCTCCGTGCTCCCAAAGGCAACCGCCTGAGCCAGCCGGGAGCGAACAAGTAATTTTATGGAGGGGTGGGGGGAGGGAGAGGCGAGAGGGGGGGGGGCAGCAATCATCCCCCCCCCGTTGGGCCACCATTACATCCCCTGCCAGAGAGTGGTGGGCAGGCCCATACTGCTCAGCAATGACAGGGCGGGTAATTGCCTCAAAGCACTTGATGTGGCCACAGTCACCATAAATCTTCATAAATACTAGGAATGAGCTCGGATGCTTAAAATGCTTAACTTAGGGCACTTTAAAGCATTCTGGTGAAGCACTTTGGTCTCTCACCATCTCTCTCTGTCTCTGTTTCTCTCTCTCTCTCCCGTGTCTCGCTCTCTCTCTCTTTTTCCCGGGCTATTTTATGCAGGTTAACCAGTTTCCCCAGCCCCATAATCACCTACAAATGCCCTCACGCCCTCGACACTCCCTGCCTGCCTCCCCCCCTCCCTCCCTCCCTCCCTCCCGAGACCTCCCCCCAGGCTCGCTTCCCCCCACTCCCCGGCTCGGCAAACTCAGGCCCTGCTCTACTGTGAAGTGTAGTGACTGTATTTTGTGGGCGAACGTGGCAGCCAATTTGCGCACAGCCACGTCCACAAACAGCCACGAAGCGAACGGTTGATTTTAAACCAGAGGATTGCCATTTGCGGGAACATTGCTAATTGATCTCAAGATCCTCTCACTCCTCTCCAAATCCCTTCACACCCTGGTACCTCCCTACCTCTCCGACCTGCTTTCTCCCCACTCCGCTACCCGCTGCCTCCGCTCAGCCAGCTCCGGCCTCCTGCTTATCCCTCATCCCCTCCGCTCCACCATCGGCAGCCACGCTTTCAGCCACTCTGTCCCCCAATCCCTCTGCCTTGTCCCCTCCTTCCCCTCTTTTAGATCACGATTGAGTCCTCGACCGTACGTACGGTCACCTTCTCCCTCCCCCCGGCTCGGCGTCAAACTCCACCACTGTTAAGCGCTCTAAAACCAATGCCTCGCGTGAAGAGCTCTGTGTAAACGCGAGTTACTGTTGTTGTTGTTGTTGTTGCACACCCAATGGCTGCCACATTCACCTCCTGAATACACAGTCACGGTAAGACAACCACTTGACATTTATAAAGCGTTGTTGTGTTGGATAGCGCCTAAGAGCACTCTGCAGGAGGTTTTAAAAAAAAAAATCCCTGCAAAGCGCTTTGAGAGGTTCTACAGACACGAAAAGCGCTGTATCAAACACAAGCATGATTTTTAATATTATTATGATGAGAAATAACAAGTACAAAACTATGCCATTGACCAAGGCTGGTAGCGTTCAAAACGAACCTTAAACCCTGTCTCAAAATCTTCCAAACTTTGGGGTTGAGCTAAGCCACAGGCAGACGGGGTCATTTTAATCGGAGTCACAATTACAATGGGAGATTAAGGACGTTAGACTTTATTTTTAGGGGGTTGTTTTTTTGTCGGAGAGAGAAAGGCTGAAAGATTATATCCTTGCATTATTTGGAGAGCAAGCAAATCGTCTGGCAAGGGAATGTTCCCCAGATCAAGGCGCTGGGATGTCCTTATATGTCGCAGGGAAAACGCCAGCCCATCATTGGCTTCCGAAGGGCCCAGACTGTCTTTGGGATGTAGAGAGGGGTGACCACAGGCATCCCGGGCTCCTTTGTGACGTCCCAAGGATGTTACTCAGCTCTGCCACAGAGGTTATGGGGATTATATGTTGCGTTCACCAACTCTAGGGCACTGCTGATGACAGCCCAGCCCAGCCTGGCTCGTTGGTTTGGGGAATTTCACTAAGTACAGTCACTTCACTTTACAGTAATATTCTGTGAAGCGCTTTATAAGTGGAATCTTGTTGTTGTTGTTTGAGATGTCTCAGTGACGGGATAAGGCGCTGTAACAGATGCAAGGAGGATTATATTATTAAAATGGGGGTGTGGGGTGAAGTGGAGAGAGACGGTGTGGGGGGTGAAATGTCCCACGGCTAGTTCTGCTAACTTGACCAAACCTCAATCCACCAGACTCCAACCTACGAGCCCATCTTGTCTCAAAATTTTAAGATTGTAGAATTTCACAGAAAATTGGCTACAATGGGAGAGAGCGAGGGAGTTAGCGCAGGAACGAGAGAGAGAGAGAGAGAGAGGAGCAAGGGAGAGCGATAGAGTGCGTGCAAGAACAGAGAGAGTGTGTGTGTGTGAGAGAGCAAGGGAGAGAAATGATAGGGAGGCAGAGAGAGAGAGAGAGAGTGAATGAGAGCAAGTTGGACAGTGCGTGTGAGAGCGAGAGAAAGAAAACGAGAGAGAGCAGGAGCGAGGGAGACGGAGGGATCGGGCAGCCGCGCGAGAGAGAGAGATAGAGAGAGGGATTGAGTGCAAGTAGGAGAGGGTGTGCAAGAGAGAGAGAGAGAGAAAGAGAAAGAAAACGAGAGATAGAGAGAGCAGGAGCGAGGGAGAGAGCACGGTCGAAGGAGACACGTGGACGGAGCGACACTATCTGGTGGACGTGACATGGCTTTTATTTTGAACAGCGTGTAATTCTGTAGCCGGTGTGTGTGTGTGCGTGTGCGTGTGTTTGCCCTCTGTGCCCAGGGTTGCGGTCAGTGTCGGGCAGCTCATTACCGCTGCCTCTGATGTCCATGTAGGCAATCTCTAGGGCTCAACCCCCTGCAGGCGCCCCTCTCGTGCCAGCTGCCACGGGCTCCAGGCTGACAGAAACCCACCACGGAGGCAGGAAGCGAAGTGTGGCGCTCTGGCCTCCCGTACACACGCCATTTATGGAATACATTACATCTACATGTGGAGTCCTGCAGCTCAGGCCAGAGCACTCCAGGCAGAGGGCGAAACCTTGGGCAAGTTTCCTTACTCCACACACAGCCTAATAATAATCCTCCAAAAACACAAAACGATAATAAATTGGTCATTTTCAACCCACGACTGCTTGTGGGACATTGCTGTGCGCAATTGGCTGCCGCGTTCGCCCACAAATATACAGTCAATTCACTTTACAGTCTATTCTGTGAAGCGCTTTGAGACGTCGAGAAGACGTGAAAAGCGCTATATCAAATGCAAGGATTATTATAATTTATTATGAGCACTCGCCTCGCAAGCGAGAGGACCTGGGTTTGATTCCCGGGTCAAGGTGAAATGTCGAGCAAGTTTCCTGACTCCACACGCCTCTGTTTACCGAGCAGTAAGTAGGAACCCGGTTGTTAGTCGATTGATGGATCGCTTTTCTGGGTGTAATAATCCCTTATAAAAAAAATTCTGGCCACGACTGTGTGTGGGACACTGCTGTGCGCAAATGGATGCCGGGTTTTGCCCACAAAATACAGTCACTACACTTTACAATATATGTTCTGTGAATCGCTTTGAGACACCTCAACAATGTGATAAGGCGCGGTATCAAATGCAAGAATTATTATTATTATTATTATTAATTCTCTGCAAAACGCTTTGCTTTGAAAACCCATGGATCAGTGTGATTAGGAAGTGCCGGTAACATCCACTTAACATCTATTAAACCCCTCGTTTCTCACCGAACTCTGGGCCAGACAAGACACAACAGTGAGACAGACCCCAGTGAAGGGTCTGAGGCGAGGCCACTACCACTCAGATGCTTATTAAACACACCAAAAAGTGTCATTATTTCCCTGCTCCAGGGCCAATGGTCACAGCCTGGCCATCCATCAGCAGCGCCGACAGGTTGTTAGGCCTCACAGTTAACCGCGACCGGCATTGTTTGGCTTCTAACAGTCAGCTTCAAAGCTATTATCTGGACTGTTGTGTATTTATTGCCCAGAAGTTTGCTCAAAGCTTCCTCGCTCTTGTTAAGAGCACAACAGCCTCTTAACCTCTGAACTCTCAAACACGGTGTTGACATGTCTTCTTCTTGTTCGTCTCCATTTTTCTTTCCCCTCTCCCGCCCCCACCCCCCAACTCCTTGAGGTGGTCTCGCGACCCGTTCCCCCCTCTCCCAACTGCTCACCTTGACGGGGGATGGTTCCACCTGACTCGCTCTCGATTTCAAGATCGTTTCGCTTGTCCACAAATCCCTTCACCCCCTGGCACCTCCCTACCTTTCTGACCTCCTTTCTCCACGCTCCTCTACCGCTCTCAGCTGGCTCTGGCCTCCCACTTGTCCCTCGTTCCCTCCGTTCCACCATCGGCAGCCGTTCTTTCAGCCACTATGCCCCGAAACTCTGGAACTCTCCCCCTCCAAATCCCTCTGCCTTGCCCCCTCCTTCCCCTCTTTTAGATCACGACTGAAGACCTTCCTCCTTGACCGTGCTTACAGTTCAACACCCCCCCCCCCACCCCACATCAGGGACTTTGAGCTCACAGTCTAGGCTGAGGTTCCAGTGCAGTGCTGGGGGCAGAGAGCACCACATGGTTAGAGGTGCCGTCCTTCGGACGAGACGTTAAACCTCACTACCAGTCTCAGCACTGTTAAACATCTCCTGTGGCTCTATTGGAAAAAAGAAGGGAATTTCACTCTCCTGGTGTTCCGGCCAAGAATTCCCCAGAAAAGAAATAAATCGATCATTTACTTCATTCAAGTTGCTGTGTGTAAACTCACCAACAAAACACACAGTCACTGCACTTTACAGTGAATCATGTAAAGCGATTTGAGACTGTAGGGATTCCAATGTGGTATATCAAATGCAAGGATTTTTATTGTAAAGTGTAGTGTAGTAATGGATGGAATCGGGAGGGAGAGGAGAGTATGACAGAGAGTAAAAAGTGCTGTTTTTTGCTACACGCGAAAAATAGTAAGTAAATCTGGGGCTGATCTGGTTTTCATCCTAAATTATTCAAATGTTTTTGTTCCTTGGGGGGATAAAAAGACCATAATGTCACATAGCTGTGCTATTAACGGGACAGAGAGAGAGAAAAAAACACACACACAGAGAGAAAGAGAGAGAGAGAGAGAAAAAGAAAGTCTCCATTTTTTGATGTTTCGACCAAAACCTCAACGCTTTAAGTTTTTTGGGGAAAAAAAAATGCCTGGAATTAAGAGATTTCTGCTGAATTTGAGGATGGAATTTAAAATAGATCCACTCGCTGTTCCCTTCAGTTTGCCCGTCAGTGTTAGCAGGCAAGGCGGGCGGATAGGCAGGCAGACTGCCCAAGTCTGGAGTCTGTAGCTAAATTGTTTAAGTGAAGGGTGGGAAGCTGGTGGAAGGGTTCATTACACTGCTTGATGTGGTGAGGGCAGAGATTGCACTGCCTGATGAAGGGAACCAAATGGGTATTAAGGCTCTCTTCACTCCTCACCCCTCACTGTGCCACTAAATGAAATCCTGATCTGCTTATTGTACTCCGAGCGAAAGCCTCGCTCACAAAGGACGCAGCAGATGGAGCCGAGTCAAGACCCCCCCCCCACCGCCCCCCCACCCCCCGTTTTAACAAAACAGTTAAAAAAAACGGACGCAAATGCAGGACGTCTTTCAGGCAAAGCGCCGGTCGTCTCAGCGGAAATCTTGTCTCGTGCTGCAGGCGCCCCAGGACCAGAGCTGCCTAAACGTTTGATTTGTGGCTCAAACGTTGGCGTCTCCTCCGGTCAATTTTGGCAGCCGAAATAATCACATCAATAATAATAATAATAATAATAATCTTTGCATCTGGCACAGTGCCTTTCAAGTCGGGTGGTGGGGGAGTGAGCGACACACAACAACAACAACAATAACGGGTTCACGAAGGATAGCTTCCCTGAGCGCTCGTCGCAAAAGCGCTTCAAAATACCGTCTTCACCGTGAAGTGCGGTGACTGTATTTTGTAGGCAAATGCGGCAGCTGATTTGCTCACAGCATCAACAACTATAGGGAACAATTTTATCTGGGGGGGGGGGGGAAGATTGTCAGCCAGGACATCAGGAGAGAGAAATTCCCTTCTCTGTCCCAATAGCGCTGTGGGATCTTTAACATCCACCTGAATGAGGCTGAGAGAGGCTGAGAGAGAGAGTTCAGTTCAACGTCTCATCCAAAATCCCTGACGTTGAATATCATTATCATCATCATCATCATCATCATCATAATCCTTGCCTTTGATACAGTGCCTTCTCACTTCATCAGACGTCTCAAAGCGCTTCACAGAAATATACTGTGAAGTGAATTGACTGTGTATTTTGTGGGCAAAACATGGCAGCTGATTGCGCACAGCAACGTCCCACAAACAGTCGTGGATTGATCGACCAAATTATCTTTTTCTGAAGGAATTATTACCCCCGGAAAAGCGATCCGCCAATCGACTAACAACCGTGTACCTATTTACTAGTAGGTAAACAGCAGAGGCACGTGTGTGGGGTAAGGAAACTTGCCTAATGTTTCGCCCTGACCCGCTCGGGAATCGAACGCAGGTCCTCTCTCCTCTGCGAGGCGACTGCTCTAACCACTGAGCTACAGGAACTCAATATCATGGCTTTAGACCTCTGATCTCCATGGTAACCCAGTGCAGGGTCCGTACCAGAAACAACAGCAACAACATTACATTTGTAAAGTGTCTTTCACATCAGGAGGGCATCCCAAGGCGTTGGACAGTCAGGGATTTGGGTCGGAGCTGGAGGTTGGGATCAGGAGGGGTGGAGGGCAGGGAGTTTAGGTGTAGGAAGGGTGAGGGGAGGAATGGTTGAAGAGGAGGATCCTCAGACATGCCTTGAAAGAGGCAAAGGGAGGGAGCGAGGCCACGGGACTGGAGGATGGAGGGACTGGGGGCAGAGAGGCTGAGGGCCCGACTGCCGATGGTAGGGCGAGCTGGGCGGGGGGACGTGGAGCAGGCTGGAGCCTGGTGAGCAGATAGCATTGGGCGTCTCTACGGTTAGAGAGTCGTGGGTTTATGCTGGGGAGGTGGGGTCTGTGTGGGGCGGGGGGGGGGGTGGGGGGGGGAAGACACCAACTCAGCTAGTTGCGAAGGCAACAGACAAGTGGACAAGGGAGTCCTGAGAAGGTAATTACAGACCCCAAACAACCTTTAATTCAGACTCTGCGGTGAACACATGGAACCTAAAAAAAAACACTCTCCCAAAAAAAAAAATCGGGGACGCCGCTGTTTTGCCCACAAAATACACAGTCACTCCACTTTACAGTTAAGCGCCTTGAGACGCCTCGAAGACGTGATCAGGCGCTGTGTCAAATGCGAGGATTATTATTATTATTATTATTAGCAAAATGCTAAACGGAGATTTATTACCAAAAATACACACGGGATCTGTGTCCTCTCACAGTGATGGAGTCGTAGAGTCGTGGAGTCCTGTAACTCAGTGGTTAGAGCACTTGCCTCGCAGGCGAGAGGACCCGGGTTTGATTCCCGGACCGGGCGAAACGTTACCTTACTCCACACGTCTCTGTTTACTGAGCTGTAAGTAGGAACCCGGTTGTTGGTCGATTGGCGGGTCGCTTTTACAGGGGCAATAATCCGGAGGGGGGGGGCGTTGTTACATTTAAAAGAACCCTCTCCAAAGGAAGTCTGACCCTCTCACCCTTACCCTTGCCCGGCTCCACTACTCAGCGAGCTGCGACCTGCTCCACGCCCCCCACTCCACCATTGGCACTCGGGCCTTCAGCCTCTCATCCCCATCCTTTAGAACTCCATTCCATGGTCCTTTCCCTCCCTCCCTCCCTCCCTCTGTCACTTGCCCCTTTCGAGGCCGGTTTCAAGACCCTCCTCTTTAACTGGGCCTTCGGTCACCCTCCCTACCCTGCACCCCTCCTGATCCCAACGCCCCCCCCCAGCTCGGGGGCAAAGCCCTCACTGTCCAGAACCTTGGTTACGTCCTCCTGGTGTGGAAGGCGCTGGGAAATGTAATGTGTTGTTGAATCGAATTAAGTTTTTCACTAAAGCATTAAAATGTGCTATTAGGGTCTCCGGGGCTAAAACTAGGTGGGATTTC
Organism: Callorhinchus milii; assembly: GCF_018977255.1. Taxonomy (NCBI): domain Eukaryota; kingdom Metazoa; phylum Chordata; class Chondrichthyes; order Chimaeriformes; family Callorhinchidae; genus Callorhinchus; species Callorhinchus milii. The sequence goes on from NW_024704768.1 coordinate 1,408,553, forward strand.
AGGGTCTGGACCCTTCATAGAATTACGCAGCACAGAAGGAGGCCATTTGGCCCATCGTGTCTGTAATGGCTCTTTGAAAAGAGCTTCCAAATCACCCCCACTCCCCCCCTCTCTCCCCATAGCCCTGATCAACCCCACCCCCCCGCTCTCTCCCCATAGCCCTGATCAACCCCACTCCCCCCCTCTCTCCCCATAGCCCTGATCAACCCCACTCCCCCCGCTCTCCCCATAGCCCTGATCAACCCCACTCCCCCGCGCTCTCCCCATAGCCCTGATCAACCCCACTCCCCCGCGCTCTCCCCATAGGCTTGAAAACTTGCCCTCCCCAAATAATTATTTTCTGGGGACAATCAGAGAGCGGGGCGGAGGCCGGGTGACCGAACCTTCAGACTGTTGTCATTATTTTAATTGGGTTTGAAATATAGTTTGTGAAATTTGACAGAAGGAGTGTCTTTAATCTGGGAACATTAATTGGTCAGACAGTTTTCTGCTGGATTGCAATGTCCCTTCTGTAATGAGCCGGGCTATTTTTGCTGCACCCCTCGCTCTCCCACTCCCTCCGCTAACACATACACACACACACACGCGCGCACAAACAAATCAGGCGAATTATAAATATAAATAAATCTCTCGCAAATTGTTTCCTGTGCCTTGTAGACAGTGGTTAACCTATGGGACTGGGTGCAGAGACGCTGGTCTGAATCTGTCAGGGTTGTTTTGTCCAGGGATAGAGCGAGAGAGAGAGAGAGAGAGTGGGGGGGGAAAGAGAGAGAAGGAACTAAATCTTCACGTTGTCACGCTTTATTATATATATTATATATATAAAAATTCACATTGATTCTGGAATTAACAGATTTGTTTTTAATACTAAAATGACCCCAACGCCTCCGCACTGGTGTTACTAAACTCAGAGAGGGAGAGAGAGAGAGAAAGAGAGACGGAGAGAGAGAAAAAGAGAAAAATCACCCTCTCTCTCGCCCCAGCCCACATCACCCACATTATACAGTTTTTAAAATAATAATATTCCTTGCGTTTGATACAGCGCCTTATCACGTCGTCGAGGTGTCTGAAAGCGCTTCACAGAATATAAAGTGAATTGACTGTATATTTTGCGGGCCAAATGCAGCAACCAATTGCACACTGCTTCATAATAATAATAATAATCCCTGCGTTTGATATAGCGCTTTTCACGTCTTCTCGACGTCTCAAAGCGCTTCACAGAATCTGCTGTAAAGTGAATTGACCGTATATTTGTGGGCGAACGCGGCAGCCAATTGCGCACAGCAGCGTCCCCGCAAACAGCCGTGGATTGAAAATGACCAATTTATTATCGTTTTGTTTTGGAGGGATTATTATTAGGCTCTGTGTGGAGTAAGGAAACTTGCCCTGGATTAAATGACCCAATTATTATTTACCCAAGGTTTTACCCTGCCCGGGAATCAAACCCGGGTCCTCTCTTTTGTGAGACGAGGGCTGTAACTACTGAGCTACAGAATTCCACCTCTTATCAAACTCCCCCCTCCAGAAGAAACAAATTCAGTCAAAATCTTAAGGCTGTAGTCTTAAAAATGTGTCTGAAGTTACATCATCATCGGACATGAAGGGCGTTATGCTAAACGTAAATTACTACTGATAATAATCCTTGCATTTGATATGGCGCCTTATCACGTCGTTGAAACGCCTCAAAGCGCTTCACGGAAGTGGATTGACTTGTATATTTTGTGGGCGAAACGTGGCACAAAATACGTTTAATTATTATAATATTTCTGAATGAATCGGGTTTGGAGTAAAATATTCATGCCACAAAATATTAATGCAGAACTGTTCAAAAAGTGGGTATTAATTTACGCGGTGATTGAGCAAAGCACAATTGCACAAAGTGAAAAATCAGCAGTTAAAAAAAATGAAGACATCAAAACAAGGTTTGGAATTATGATAAAACATTCGGTAATAAATATTTGCTGGAAAAAAAATCCTAACATCATATTAACACTGGATGTCACCCAAATATTATTATTGTTCATATTGCTTGATTTGAGAAATTAATGATCTTTCTCTCTTTCTATGCTCCGATTTTGTTAATAAAAGTGATACCATTTTCAGTCCACACATCGCATTATCAAATGCAAGGATTATTATTATTGTTCCCATTCTCTCACTGATAAAAAAAATATTTGTTCACTCGATCCATGACTGTTTGCCATGTTTTGCCCACAAAATACATAGTCACTCCAGTTTACAATATATTCTGTGAAGCGCTTTGAGATGTCATAACAAGGTGATAAGGCGCTATATCAAATACAAGGATTATTATTATGATACCATCGCCAAATAATTAAAAGGTTAATCCCCAAATTTTCTGTAAATTAATATTGAATACTGGATAAATCGATTAGATTAACTCCATATATGCAGTCAATACACTTTACAGTACGTTCTGAAGCACTTTGAGACGGCTCAAAGACATGATAAACATATCAAATGTTTATTATTATTATTATTATTAATTTCCATTTAAATAAAAATCACCACTGGACAGTAACACATACTGAAATATTACTATTTTTTAAAATATCAAATCGGTGGAATACAAAGTATTTTAAAAACAAGTACAGATTTGGGTCAAAAACACAGGAACAATGAGAGAGTCCTTGTTTGAACATAATTGTCACAAAAAATATGTACACAAAAATCTCTGTGCTTTTAAAATAATTTCTCTGGGGAGTTTGCTCAAAAATAAAGACCGAAATAAGCCTTTTTGGCGATTTAAATAAAATATGAATTAAATGCTTTAACTCTTCAACCCTCCTCCAAAACAAATTGTTATATCATTGAGCTTTAATTTTCGTTGCAATTAAAAACAAGACTAACATTCCTTCACATCTTCCAGTAAATATATACATATATAATATATAACTAAAAACAACAAGCAACTAAAGTTAAATCTAACCCAAACAGTTGAAACCGTTCAGAAATCCACTCGGTTTAAAATGCATCGAATTATGCACTTTCGTTTTGAAATTCATTTCATTTAAATAAAATAATTGAATTGAAAGAAGACGCAGCAAATTATTGCATCAAATGCAATTTCATTCTTGCAAAAAAAACTGCGTGATCTTTTTAAATAAAACCGTCTGTGTACCGACATGCTGTTCGGATTTGATTCATAATAAATAATAATAATAATTTGAAAATGAAAGGACAGATTTTGAAGCTCTAACTAGGTTTACGAGTTAAATATTATTAATAATGTCCCAAATCCAGTATAAAACTAACCCTCCCCACCAAGCAAAACCTCCAGATCTCTTATTGCTCCACTCAGAATTGTGAATACCCCTCTATACATAAATAAATAATAATAATAATAATAATAATAATAATAATATTCACTGTTAAGACGTATGCAACTGACTGCATTGCAAACCATATTCATTTCAATGTTATTTTCAGTGGCTCACACACTCACACTCACGCCCCGCCACCCCTACACACACACACTCCCCCCCACCCACACACACACTCCCCCCCACCCCCCCCCCCCACACACACACACACACACACACTCCCCTGTGTTGCTGCTCACAGCCAAAGCACTGGGTTTGGAGGAAGGAAATTTCTGTGATATTGCGAAGTATCCCAGATCAGGTAGAAAATTGCCCCCAACACCCCCCCCCGCCCCCCTCCCACACACACACCCTGTGTTGTGCTTTTTTTGGGGGGGAGTGTGAATTATTCCCCGTGGCAAATCGCTCACAAGCACCCGAGAGGAGGAGAGACAGAAAGAGTGAGGAGAGAGAGAGAGAGAGAGAGGGAGACTGAGATGTTAAGAGTTCGCTCAATTCAGATCAATGTGTCTAAAAAGCCGAAACGACTGGATTCTCCGGGATTTAACGGGTTAATTGCACTTTGCTGCAACAACAACGATTTACATTTGTAATAATAATCCTCGCGTTTGATGTAGAGCCTTAACACGTCTTCGAGACGTCTCAAAGCGCTTCGCAAACGATACTGTAACGTGAATTGACTGTATATTTTGTGGACGAAACGCGACAGCCAATTTATAATTTATGTATACACACACACACAGTATAATTGATATATATATATTTATGTATGAGAATTATTCTGACGCCAGTGCGGTGTCAGGGCTGTGTTGTCCTGTTCCTTCAGATGAGGTATTAAGTGAGACATTATAGCGCCAAGTGCTTTCACTCTGCCCTGTTCAGGTTGGATGTTAAAGATCCCATGAAGCTATTGGAAAAGAACAGGGAGTTTCTCTCTGTGCTCTCACCGTCAATCCTCCAGTTAAATTGATCATTCGACCACAAAATACACAGTCGATCCATTTTACAGTAAATTCTGTCAAGCGGTTTGAGATGTCTCAGCGTTGTATCAAATGCAAGGATTATTATTATCGTTCGCTTCCTGGCTGGTTGTGGACAAGCTGGTTGTTGTGCTGGTAATACAAACCCACAGTCACTACACCCAAACTGTAATTACTGGGAAGCGATAAAGATCTAAATTAAATGCAGGGATTAATAATTTAAATTATTTCCTTAAGCGCCGCGATTGAAATTTGGTTTCCATTGGCACAAGCTATGAAATCTTCATCTCTTTGATCCTGTCGGACGCAAAAGGCCCACACACAGTCACTACACTTCAGTCTGCGCTGTCTGCCTTCGAGAGGGACGTCCTCCCGATGTGAAAGGTGCTAGACAAATGGAATTTTGTATTCTATTGTAATTTGGTTTGTGGGATGTCGCTGTGCGCAAATGGGGCTGCCACGTTCGCCTACAAATAAATACACAGTCACTACACTTAACAGCGAGTCCTGTGAAATACTTTGAGATGTTCTCCTGATGTAAAAGGCGCCGTATCAAATGCGAGGATTATTATTATTATTATTAATACAATTTATGGCTGGAGCAGTCCCATACAGAGGGAGGATTGAGCAGGAGTTTAGCGAAATAGAAATGAGAGACATTTAACACATCAAAAGTTTGTTTCCGTCAAAATACAAAGATTTTCACTCAAATTTGGTCACACAATCCACGGCTGTTTGTGGGGACACTGCTGTGCGCAATCGGCTGCCGAGTTTCACCCACAAAATATAGACAGTCAATTCACTTTACAGTATATTCCGTGAAGCGCTTTGAGACGGGATAAGGCACTGTATCAATTGCAAAGATTATTATTATTATTATTATGATTATGATCATTATGCTGTGTGCGAGGAAAGGCGTTTGGAGAAGGAATTTTAATAATAAATATTTAATAATAAACAAGATGAAATAGTTAATATACAGATATACATTTTTAAATTGCACCGTTGAAAATTCTTTGTATTGCGACTGAAAAACTAACTTGGGGTTTGCGAACTAAGTGTATCTCATTTCAATTTAGTTTACACACCTTTTATCCATCCATAACCTTCTCCCCCCTCACTCCTTCACCCCCTCTCTCTCTCTCTGTATATATATATGTATATATACACACACACACATCTCTGCCTCTCTCTCTCTCTCTCTGACAGGGCTGTGTGGAGGCTGATAAAAGTTTTGGGGGTGATTTTACTTGGGTTTAAATGGCCAATAAATGCCATTTAAACACATTGCTTGGAAGAAACAGAGGCTGGACATTGAGTGAGTTGGTTGGCACCTCCACAGAGTTTCATTGGGTGCCTGTGACACACACACTCCCTCTCTCCCTCCCTCTCTCCAACTCTTCCCATCCCTTCCCTAAACTTTGCAAAACCTTTTGAGCAGTTGGTAGGAGAAGCTGGAGATGGCAGCCTCGATGTTGGAGGTAAGAAACTTTCATCATCCCCCCCCTCCCCTTCCCCTATCTCTTCTTTTCCTCCTTCTACCTCTCCCCCAACACCCCCAATATATCTAAATATATCTCCACTCCTTTGGAGGCAAATCAGACTTAAATGTTTTAACATCTAAAGGGCACTTGTGGCTGTTTTTCACCCAATTTAATGTGTGGAGCTCAGGGGAAAAGTTAGAGCTTCACTAAGACAGAGTGAACTGCATTTTTTTTTAATTCCCCCAATTTTCTTGACAACCCCCCCACCAAAAAGAAAAGATTTTAACTTGTTTTTTTTTGGGTAGAAAGTGTGGGGGTGGGGGAAACATCTGCACTTTGCTTCATCTCTGAGTCTCTCTGTCTCTCCCTTTGCCTTAGTTGAGCTCTGATGGAACTGTAAATTAAACTTAGTGTTTATTCTAAACTTTTGAGAGTTAGTTACACACTCAGTCTCTCTCTCTCTCTGGATCGCTCTCTCACATTCACTCCATCCCCACCCACACTCGCACTTGTCTCACTTACACCACCGGATCGTTTAAGATGGAATATCTCACTTGTCCTTCAATCTCCACTTTGTTCCATCCGATGTACATTTGCGGCGAAATCTGCGGGTGTGGGAGCTCAGCGAAGTGCGCAAAAAGCTTTCGCTTTCGCTGGTCCTCGTCCCATAAAAAGAACCCGTTCCTCCCAACACCCGACAAACGAATTCGGAACAACGTAGAATTCAAATTCAAATTGGGGGGAAAAAGAAACATTTCGAAATGTAAATTATAAAAACGTTTCCGATTGCATTTATTTTAGAATTGAACTGCTGCTTCTATTTGTGTCGACCCACAAGTTTTTTGTGCAACGATAAATGGATTTTTACGCGTTTTGATTCCAACAGATACTTGTTTTAATAATAATAATAATAATAATCCAATATAATAATAATAATATCAATAATAATTGACACAGCGCCTTTTACATTGAGAGGACGTCTCAAAGCGCTTCACGGGATTTACCGTAAAGTACGGACTGTGTGTTTAATAATAATAATAATCCTCGCATTTGATACAGCGCCTGATCATGTCTTCAAGACGTCTCAAAGCGCTTCCCGGGATACACCGTAAAGTGTAGTGACTGTGTATTTTGTGGGCGAAACGCGGCAGCCAATTGTGCACAGCAGCGTCTCCCCCACAAACAGTTATGGATTGAAGTGACTAAATTTTTTTTGGAAGGGGATTATTACCCCCGGAAAGCGATCCGCCAATCGACTAACAACCGGGTTCCCACTTTCTGCTGATAAACAGAGGGGAGTGAGGAGACTTCCCCAACGTTTCGCAGTAAGTGGGAATCCAGTTGTTTGTCAGTTGTCGAATCGATTTCTCGCCGTAATAATCCCTTCAAAAATAATAATAATAATTTGGTCACTCAATCCACGAGGCATCTCAACAACATAAGGCGCTATATCAAATGCAAGGATTATTATTAATATTATTATTAATCTGTTTAGCGCTTTGAGACATCCTCCCGACGTGAAAGGCGCTGCATCGAACGTGACGATTATTAAATTAAATTATCCAATTAAATATTATCTCACTGTCTTAAGGTCCTGGGAAAGGGCGATCCAGAGGAGGAGAGGGTTGGGGATAAGGAGGCGGAGGTGGGAATGGAGGAATCTGGAGTTGAAGGGGAACTCGTGGGAAGATGTATAAAGAGAAAGTAATCTGACGAATGACATAAGAACCTAAGAAATACGAGACCAGAAAAGACTTAAAGTCCATCTAGTTTGCCTTCTACCTTCCAGGCGGTCGCAAGCACATATGTCCCAAACTATCTATATACTGTTTCCCATAATGTTATTTCCTAAAAGAAAACTGTGACTGTGTCCGTGTTGGTGTCAGCGAGTAACCGATTAGTCGTGTAATGTTCTAAACCTGTCACAAAGCTTCACAAACCGCGCAGTTCGGGTTTACAGAATTAAAATTCGGGATTATGGGGTCCTGTGGCTCAGCGGTTCGAGCCCTCGCCTCGCAAGCGAGGGACCCGGGTTCGATTCCCGGGCGGCCAGGGCGAAACCTTAGGCAAGTTTCCTTACTCCACACACGCACACGCACACACACACATACGCTGCTGTTTACCAGCAGTCAGGAGGAACCCGGTTGTTAGTTGATTATCGGATCGCTTTCCGGGGTTAATAATCCCTCAAAAAAAAATTGGTCACTAAATCCATGACTGTTCGTGGGGACGCTGCTGTGCGCAATTGGCTGCCGTGTTTCACCCACAAAATACACAGTCACTACACTTTACAGTATACCCTGTGACGCGCTTTGAGACGTCTCGAAGAGGTGATGAGGCGCCGGGTCAAATGCGAGGAATATTATTATAAAATATTAAAAAAATCATAATAGCTTTTTCCGGTTCAGTCGGAGGCTAAAACTCAGCGTTTTTGACACAGAAACCGGCAAAGTGTTTTTTTTTCACACAAAGTGTCACACTGTGGTGGAGAGTGAAAAACACGACGATATTTCATACCCGAACCGTCCGAAACCGAAATCAGTGACGGAAACGGACCGATTCTGGGGTTTTTTTTTTGGAAAAAAAATCTTTTAACTCTGCCTTCAAAACACACAGCCACTACACTTTAGTTTATCCAGCGAAGCGCTTTGAGATGCCTTCCCGACGTGAAAGGCGCTATATCAAACGTAAGGATGACTCTTAGTTTAAAAGTCTCTGGAGGACTGTTTGAGGGGTTCAGATTCCGACTGTTTGATGTGATCCATTTTCGTGCAGTTATAATTATTCGCATCGCAAATTTTTTTTTAAAAAAAAACTCCTTTAAAATCCTGTTCTTAAAGCTTTGCACAAACTTTTAAGGTTTCACGGGGAATATCCAGCATTTCGAGACTTAAAATGATAATAAACCTTGGACTTGATACAGGGCCTGATCACGTCATTGAGACGTCCCAAAGTGCTTCACAGAATATACCGTAGTGGCTGTGCGTTTTGTGGGTGAAACACAGCAGCCAATTGCGCACAGCAGTGTCCCACAAAACAGTCGTGGATCGAGTGACCGAATTCTTCTTATTATTTTTTGGGGGGAGGGATTATTACCCCCGGAAAGCGATCCGCCACTCAACTAACAAATGGGTTCCTACTGACTGCTGGTAAACAGGGGCGTGTGTGCGTGTCTGTCTGTGTGTGCGTGTCTGTGTGTGTGTGCGTGTCTGTGTGTGTGTGTGCGTGTGTGTGTAAGGAGTAAGGAAACTTGCCCAAGGTCTCGCCCTGACCTGACTGACCCGCCCGGTCCTTTCGCTTGCGAGGCGAGGGCTCTAACCACTGAGCTACAGGAATTTTGCTTTGAAATTCTAGGGTGGGGGTGGATCGGTGACCCCCGGAGGGAGGGGGGGAGGGACGGGCCACGGGAAATTCCAAACCGACCCACGCATTCCTATCTTGCGTTTCATTATGGAGTTAAAATCAACCCAATTCCGTTCTTTTTTCCCCCCGATCGCAGGAGGACGCCAGGTTTGGCTCCAGCCCGTTGGCCATGTTGACCGCCACCTGCAATAAATTCGGGGGCTCCAGCCCGCTCCGAGACCCCTCCACGCCGGGAAAACCCAACGTCAATCCCGGGAAGAACTCCTACAGTCCCGGCTCGGAGCTGATGGCCGCCAAGAGCAGAGGACCCGAGGGGATGGCTGACGGCTACGCCGGGGTGGGGGTGGGCTGCGGGAACGGCTTGATGTCCACGTCCCCGAACCCGCAGAGCTCCGCGGGCTACGGGAACGATTACGGCCCCTTCTCTCACTCCTTCCCGCCTGCCTCAGGAGCCCAGGACCCATCTCTCCTGGTGTCCAAGGGCCACCCGCCCTCAGACTGCCTGCACGGAGTCTACCCCTCCCTGGACATGGGGCACCCGTACGGCTCCTGGTACAAGACCGGCATCCACCACGGCATCTCCACCGGTTCCACCAACGCCACCACCTCCTGGTGGGACATGCACTCCAACAGCAACTGGCTCAGTGCTCCCGGTCAGGCCGATGGGCTTCAGGCTTCCTTCCAGCCGGTGTCATCCCAATCCCCGATCAACGCCCAACTGTCCGGCTACGGCTCCGACTTTGGATCCCTAAACCACTATTCCCCGGTGGGTCTGGGCTCCCCCTCGCCCCTCCTGCCCTCCAGCCAACACATGATCTCGCAGGAAATGTTCAAGCCCAAAGCACCGGCCAACAGTGGTCTGATGGAGAACCCGCTGGGCCTCAAGTCCCCCAGCCGGTCCTCGTACGGAGGTGGGACGGGCAGAGCCACCTGCGATTGCCCCAATTGCCAGGAGATTGAGAGGTTGGGGGTGTCGGGGGTGAACGTGAGGAAGCGAGCGGTCCACAGCTGCCACATCCCGGGCTGCGGTAAAGTCTACGGCAAAGCCTCTCACCTGAAAGCTCACCTGAGGTGGCACACGGGGGAAAGGCCTTTCGTGTGCAATTGGCTCTTCTGCGGGAAGAGGTTCACCAGGTCGGACGAGCTGGAGAGACACGTTCGCACGCACACCAGGGAGAAGAAGTTCACCTGCCTCCTGTGTAACAAGCGCTTCACCCGCAGCGATCACCTCAACAAGCACCAGAAGACCCACAACGAGCCCGGGGCCAAGCAGGCCAACGAGAGCGACGGGGAGAGAGGAGACGTCAGGGACCCAGCCTCGCCTGGCAACGGGATGCAGGTGGCCGGCTCCGGGGAAGCCGAGAAAACAGGCGCTGGGGAACAGGCGGCTCTACTGGAAATATAAGGCGCCGGGGATTAGACCCCCACTTAGACACTCAATGCCCATCTCCCTCCCTCCTCCTCCTCCTCCTCCTCCTCCTCCGACAACGACAAAGGGACATCTCTGCCATCCTTCTGCGCTTCTAAAGGTAAACGGTGTGAGGGACCCAGTGGC
>NW_024704768.1:1419303-1521803 GCF_018977255.1 Callorhinchus milii
AGAGCTTTACTTAGGATGGTGATTGGGGAGGGGTGGTGGGGGGCTGGTGGGGGGGGGGGGGGGGTTTCGAAGGGGAAAATAAAGAGCAAGAAAGAGAAAGGGAGAGCGAGAGAGAAAACAGAGAGGAAAAAATATCCACAGTCTACACTCAGGAAAATATTACTGATGATGATAATAGTCCTGGCATTTGCCACAGCGCCTCATCACGTCGTTGAGACGCCTCAAAGCGCTTCATGGGACACACTCTACAACACAATACGTTATTACATTTGTTCAGTGAGCGCCTTTCACGTCGGGAGGAGATCGCAAGGCTCCGGACAGTCGGGGATTGTAAAGTGAAGTGACTGTGTGTTTTGTGGGCGAAACACGGCAGCCAATTGCGCACAGCAGCGTCCCCGCAAACAGCCGTGGGTTGAGTTTAATTAATTCCAATTTGGACCTTAGATGAGGGATACACCATCAGTGTAGTATAAGTGGAGAGAGAGAGAGGGAGAGAGGGAGAGGGAGGGAGAGAGTGGGGGGGGGAGAGGTAAAGGGATTTTTAGATTTTTTTTATTTAAATAAAAGTTAAAAAAAAGTATCAGAGCTATTTATGTAAGTTATGAACAGCAGAAAGTTCCTGTGTTTGGTGTCAGGAGAAGGAATGAACTCTGGGTTTGAGTTTGTGGGGTTGAGAATGTCAGTTATTCTCACCGCCCTCCGGATAAACGAGATGCGTATTTATAATAATAATAATAATAATAATAAGCGATAATAATCCTCGCATTTGATACAGCGCCTTATCACGTCGTCGAGACGTCTCAAAGCGCTTCGCAGAACACGCGGTAAAGTGTAGTGACTGCGTGTTTTTTGCATTTGAAGCGGCGCTAAGTGGATATTGGGCGGTGGGTGCGACTCGGTGGGGGCTGTGGAGGGCAGAGAGACGAAAGAGAGCGGTGGCGTTGGGGTTTAAAGCCGGAGATCTGGGTCAGGGGCGAAGAGTCGCAGAGGAAAACAGACGTCCCCTCCCAGAAATTAGCCAACAGCGGGACCGCTGTGTACAAAGCTGTGATGGGGGGAAGAGAAGTCGCACTCGGATTTTATTCACAGGCGAAAAGGGGTTTGATCTGAGCATCACCAGGTTCCGGTGTCACTGAACGTGTCCTGATTTCACCAGCGCCCCCTCCTCCCCGACCCCACCCCCCCCACCCCACCCCACCCCACCCCACCACCCCCTCTCCCACCCACAGGGCGCGGTGTCTCTCGGGTTAAAAAAAAACAACTTTCACTGACTTTACAGCCTCTTTAAGTTGGCGTTAACGACCCGTTTAATAATTATCGAGTCCCTTTCCTCTGTTTAATAAGGTGCTTACAAGCTCTCTGTGTCTGTGTCTGTCTGTCTGTGTGTGTGTGTCTGTCTGTGTGTGTGTGTGTGTGTCTGTGTGTGTGTGTGTGTCTGTCTGTCTGTGTCTGTGTGTGTGTGTGTGTCTGTGTGTGTGTGTGTGTGTCTGTGTGTCTGTCTGTGTCTGTGTGTCTGTCTGTGTCTGTCTGTGTGTGTGTGTCTGTGTGTGTGTGTGTCTGTCTGTCTGTGTCTGTGTGTGTGTGTGTCTGTGTGTCTGTGTGTGTGTGTGTCTGTGTGTCTGTCTGTGTGTCTGTCTGTGTCTGTGTGTGTGTGTCTGTGTGTGTGTGTCTGTGTGTGTGTGTGTCTGTGTGTGTGTGTGTCTGTGTGTGTGTGTGTCTGTGTGTGTGTCTGTGTGTCTGTGTGTGTGTGTCTGTGTGTGTGTGTCTGTGTGTGTGTGTGTGTCTGTGTGTGTGTCTGTGTGTGTGTGTGTCTCTGTGTGTCTCTGTGTGTGTGTGTGTGTCTGTGTGTGTGTCTGTGTGTCTGTGTCTGTGTGTCTGTGTGTGTGTGTGTGTGTGCTGTGTGTGTGTCTGTGTGTGTGTGTGTCTGTCTGTGTGTCTCTGTGTGTGTGTGTGTGTGTGTCTGTGTGTGTGTGTGTGTGTGTGTGTGTGTGTCTGAGCCAAATCTGCTCTATTTGCGCTTTGAATGGAACCATAAGAATTTTCTGGCGACACAGCCCGAGGTCTCCCTCTCCCGACCATCACGTCGTGTCGTGTCGTGTCCCCAAACTATATACTGTGTCCCCGGATATTATTCCCAATTGAAAGGTGGAGACTTTTATTTTACACCGATCTTCTTAAACGCATTCCGACTTACACACACGCGCACTGGCCCACATGATCGCTGGTAACTTCACTTGGTTGAACAGCTGCATCAACCCCATCCTGTACGTGGTGATGAACAGGCAGTTCAGGGAGGCCTACAAGGGGGTCCTCACCAAAGCCGCCAACGGGTTCCGGAGATTGTTGGGCCTGAGGAGGGATTAGGGGGGAGGGGGGAGTGTGGGGGTCACCCCCAAAACACACTGTAACTAACGTCTGAAATTGCATCTCCTCTTAGACTTGTAAAACTATTGGCTACCTCTTTGAACGCTCCTTTCCTCCCCCCACTCTCCCTACCCCCCCATCCCCACCCCCCCTGGCCCCCCCCCCCTCTCCCCCCCCTCCCCCCACTATGGGCGCGATATAAATGCAAGTTGTTGTTGTTGAGTCGTTAGAGAAGGTACTACCCCATAAGACCCGGCGGAATCTCAGGAGCCTCTGTCTCTTGAATTGCCTTCTTCCTTCCCTGTAGAGGATGTGTATATATTCCCCCCACTCCCCACCCTCAGCCCCCCCAACCCCACCCCCGTCCCCCCGTCACCCCGTCACCGCCCCCCCCCCACCCGCCAATGCCGACTGACATCCATTGCCGCTGTGTGAAAAGTCTCAGATAAACTTGCCTCTGTTTCAGATTTCAGGTGAATTGTAAGCAAAGCCCTAATAAACAACTGGTATTACAATGACTGCTTCAAGATTATTTTCTGGGGTGTGGGGGGGGGGGTGTAGGGGGGGAGTGGGAGGGGTGTGTAGGGGTGGGGGGTGTGGTTGGGGTTGAGGGGGTAAATATAAGTGGGTTCACTCTGCAGCTGACCTGACTCCGAGGGGACCTGGCAGCGGGAAAGCGTAGCACACAGACTGGGGGTCACTTTTCTGGGGGTAATAATCCCTTCCATATTAATATAAAATCATAATAATAATAATCATTTGGTCACTTCAATCCGCGGCTGTTTGTGGGGGGACACTGCTGTGCGCAACTGTGGGGTCCTGAGGCTCAGTGGTTAGAGCACTCCCTTTGCAAGTGAGAGACCTGAGTTCAATTCCAGGCAGAGGGCCAAACCTTGGGCAAGTTTCCTTACTCCACACAGAGCCTAATAATAATCCTCCAAACTCAAAACAATAATAAATTGGTCATTTTCAATCTACGACTGTTTGTGGGACATTGCTGTGCGCAATTGGCTGCCGCGTTCGCCCACAAATATACAGTCAATTCACTTTACAGTGTGTTCTGTGAAGCGCTTTGGGACGTCCTCCCGACGTGAAAAGCGCTATATCAAATGCAAGGATTATTATTATTATTATTATTATTATAACTGGCTGCCGAGTTTCTGCGATCGGAACACGCAGAGTAGGAAGTGGGTGGAATCTTTCGACTCAGTCAATATTGTGGTATTTAAAGGAGAGGAAGGGTGAGAGTGGGAGGGGTGTGAGGGAGAACCAGCGAGGCTCAGCCAGAAGTCACTTGTCTTCTCGCCTTGTCTCTTGCCTTGTGAGCTGCGTTAGTGTCTCGTTGGTTAAAGCCATCGATCTCCTCGTGATCCCAGCAACGAGCCCAAGAGGCCCTGACTGACTGACTCGCCCACACACTCGCTCTCTCTCTCGCTCACTCTTCTGAGTCAGGGTTTGGACCTGAAGTCAACCCCCAGAATGGAGCTGAACGAGTCGTACAGTAACCTGACCTGCCACCCCGCGGTTATCGAGTACCGCTACTTTGGGGCCCTGCTGGGCATCTTGGTGACGGCCGTGGGCACCGTGGGCAACATCATGACCCTCTTGGCCTTCGCCACGGACAAGAAGATAAGGACCAGGTTCAACCTCCTGATCCTCAACCTGACCCTGGCCGACCTGTGCTACTGCACCTTCCTCCAACCCGTCACCGTGGACACCTTCATCCACTTCACCTGGAGGCAGGGGGACCTCATGTGCAGGGTCTTTGGGCTCTTCCTCTTCGTGGCAAACTCCGTCTCCATCTTCAACCTGGTCCTCATCGCCATGAGCAGATACATCCTCATCTCCGACCCCAAGCGCTTTGACCGGGTCTACTCCAGGTACACCATGCCCCTCTTCATGTTGGGGCCATGGGCTCTGGGCTTCTCCCTGTTTGGGCCTCTTTGGAACATCTATGTCTTCCTGCCCCCGGTCTGCACCTGTAGCTTCCACCGGAGCAGGGGGAGACCCTATACCTCCATCCTCATGTTCCTCATGTTCGGTCTCGGGCTGAGCTCCATTGGGATCTTCTACTTCCTGATCAACAGGAAGGTCAAGGCTGCCTCCAAGGCCTTGGAGGAATACAGAATCAAGAGCCAGACTCAACCCAACAAGAACAAGCGAAGGAAATCGCAGATTGTGACGGTGATGGCTGAGCTCTCTCAGACCGACAGTGGGGTGGACTCAGCTGTCTCCCAAAGCGCCAGCGAGTCGCAGAACACTCAGGAGTTCAACACAGATGACGAGACCGGCTACGGACCTCAGGCTCCAGAGTCCAAAGGCTCGGACAAGGTCAACGCTTACCAGAGCAGGAAGAACCACAACAATGAGTTCAAACGAGTCACCAGGATGTGCTTTGCCATGTTTGTGGTCTATGTGACCTGCTACCTCCCCTTCTGCCTGATGCACATCGCCGACCGCAGGGAGAGAGCCCCCATCTTGGCCCACATGATCGCTGGTAACTTCACTTGGTTGAACAGCTGCATCAACCCCATCCTGTACGTGGTGATGAACAGGCAGTTCAGGGAGGCCTACAAGGGGGTCCTCACCAAAGCCGCCAACGGGTTCCGGAGATTGTTGGGCCTGAGGAGGGATTAGGGGGAGGGGGGAGTGTGGGGGTCACCCCCCAAAACACACTGTAACTAACGTCTGAAATTGCATCTCCTCTTAGACTTGTAAAACTATTGCTACCTCTTTGAACGCTCCTTTCCTCCCCCCCACTCTCCCCTACCCCCCCATTCCCCACCCCCCTGGCCCCCTCCCCCCCTCCCCCCCCTCCCCCCACTATGGGCGCGATATAAATGCAAGTTGTTGTTGTTGAGTCGTTAGAGAAGGTACTACCCCATAAGACCCGGCGGAATCTCAGGAGCCTCTGGTCTCTTGAATTGCCTTCTTCCTTCCCTGTAGAGGATGTGTATATATTCCCCCCACTCCCCACCCTCAGCCCCCCCAACCCCACCCCTCCGTCACCCCCGTCACCGCCGTCACCGCCCCCCCCCACCCGCCAATGCCGACTGACATCCATTGCGCTGTGTGAAAGTCTCAGATAAACTTTGCCTCTGTTTCAGATTTCAGGTGAATTGTAAGCAAAGCCCTAATAAACAACTGGTATTACAATGACTGCTTCAAGATTATTTTCTGGGGGTGTGGGGGGGGGGGTGTAGGGGGGGAGTGGGAGGGGTGTGTAGGGGTGGGGGTGTGGTTGGGGTTGAGGGGGTAAATATAAGTGGGTTCACTCTGCAGCTGACCTGACTCCGAGGGGACCTGGCAGCGGGAAAGCGTAGCACACAGACTGGGGGTCACTTTTCTGGGGGTAATAATCCCTTCCATATTAATATAAAATCATAATAATAATAATCATTTGGTCACTTCAATCCGCGGCTGTTTGTGGGGGGACACTGCTGTGCGCAACTGTGGGGTCCTGAGGCTCAGTGGTTAGAGCACTCCCTTTGCAAGTGAGAGACCTGAGTTCAATTCCAGGCAGAGGGCCAAACCTTGGGCAAGTTTCCTTACTCCACACAGAGCCTAATAATAATCCTCCAAAACCAAAAACAATAATAAATTGGTCATTTTCAATCCACGACTGTTTGTGGGACATTGCTGTGCGCAATTGGCTGCCGCGTTCGCCCACAAATATACAGTCAATTCACTTTACAGTGTGTTCTGTGAAGCGCTTTGGGACGTCCTCCCGACGTGAAAAGCGCTATATCAAATGCAAGGATTATTATTATTATTATTATTATTATTATTATAACTGGCTGCCGAGTTTCTGCGATCGGAACACGCAGAGTAGGAAGTGGGTGGAATCTTTCGACTCAGTCAACTATTGTGGTATTTAAAGGAGAGGAAGGGGTGAGAGTGGGAGGGGGTGTGAGGGAGAACCAGCGAGGCTCAGCCAGAGGTCACTTGTCTTCTCGCCTTGTCTCTTGCCTTGTGAGCTGCGTTAGTGTCTCGTTGGTTAAAGCCATCGATCTCCTCGTGATCCCAGCAACGAGCCCAAGAGGCCCTGACTGACTGACTCGCCCACACACTCGCTCTCTCTCTCGCTCACTCTACTGAGCCAGGGTTTGGACCTGAAGTCAACCCCCAGGATGGAGCTGAACGGGACGTACAGTAACCTGACCTGCCACCCCGCGGTTATCGAGTACCGCTACTTTGGGGCCCTGCTGGGCATCTTGGTGACGGCCGTGGGCACCGTGGGCAACATCATGACCCTCTTGGCCTTCGCCACGGACAAGAAGATAAGGACCAGGTTCAACCTCCTGATCCTCAACCTGACCCTGGCCGACCTGTGCTACTGCACCTTCCTCCAACCCGTCACCGTGGACACCTTCATCCACTTCACCTGGAGGCAGGGGGACCTCATGTGCAGGGTCTTTGGGCTCTTCCTCTTCGTGGCAAACTCCGTCTCCATCTTCAACCTGGTCCTCATCGCCATGAGCAGATACATCCTCATCTCCGACCCCAAGCGCTTTGACCGGGTCTACTCCAGATACACCATGCCCCTCTTCATGTTGGGGCCATGGGCTCTGGGCTTCTCCCTGTTTGGGCCTCTTTGGAACATCTATGTCTTCCTGCCCCCGGTCTGCACCTGTAGCTTCCACCGGAGCAGGGGGAGACCCTATACCTCCATCCTCATGTTCCTCATGTTCGGTCTCGGGCTGAGCTCCATTGGGATCTTCTACTTCCTGATCAACAGGAAGGTCAAGGCTGCCTCCAAGGCCTTGGAGGAATACAGAATCAAGAGCCAGACTCAACCCAACAAGAACAAGCGAAGGAAATCGCAGATTGTGACGGTGATGGCTGAGCTCTCTCAGACCGACAGTGGGGTGGACTCAGCTGTCTCCCAAAGCGCCAGCGAGTCGCAGAACACTCAGGAGTTCAACACAGATGACGAGACCGGCTACGGACCTCAGGCTCCGGAGTCCAAAGGCTCGGACAAGGTCAACGCTTACCAGAGCAGGAAGAACCACAACAATGAGTTCAAACGAGTCACCAGGATGTGCTTTGCCATGTTTGTGGTCTATGTGACCTGCTACCTCCCCTTCTGCCTGATGCACATCGCCGACCGCAGGGAGAGAGCCCCCATCTTGGCCCACATGATCGCTGGTAACTTCACTTGGTTGAACAGCTGCATCAACCCCATCCTGTACGTGGTGATGAACAGGCAGTTCAGGGAGGCCTACAAGGGGGTCCTCACCAAAGCCGCCAACGGGTTCCGGAGATTGTTGGGCCTGAGGAGGGATTAGGGGGAGGGGGAGTGTGGGGGTCACCCCCCAAAACACACTGTAACTAACGTCTGAAATTCCATCTCCTCTTAGACTTGTAAAACTATTGCTACCTCTTTGAACGCTCCTTTCCTCCCCCCCACTCTCCCCTACCCCCCATTCCCCACCCCCCTGGCCCCCTCCCCCCCTCCCCCCCCCCCTCCCCCCACTATGGGCGCGATATAAATGCAAGTTGTTGTTGTTGAGTCGTTAGAGAAGGTACTACCCCATAAGACCCGGCGGAATCTCAGGAGCCTCTGGTCTCTTGAATTGCCTTCTTCCTTCCCTGTAGAGGATGTGTATATATTCCCCCCACTCCCCACCCTCAGCCCCCCCAACCCACCCCCCGTCACCCCCGTCACCGCCCCCCCCCCCCCCACCCGCCAATGCCGACTGACATCCATTGCGCTGTGTGAAAGTCTCAGATAAACTTTGCCTCTGTTTCAGATTTCAGGTGAATTGTAAGCAAAGCCCTAATAAACAACTGGTATTACAATGACTGCTTCAAGATTATTTTCTGGGGGTGTGGGGGGGGGGGGTGTAGGGGGGGAGTGGGAGGGGTGTGTAGGGGTGGGGGGTGTGGTTGGGGTTGAGGGGGTAAATATAAGTGGGTTCACTCTGCAGCTGACCTGACTCCGAGGGGACCTGGCAGCGGGAAAGCGTAGCACACAGACTGGGGGTCACTTTTCTGGGGGTAATAATCCCTTCCATATTAATATAAAATCATAATAATAATAATCATTTGGTCACTTCAATCCGCGGCTGTTTGTGGGGGGACACTGCTGTGCGCAACTGTGGGGTCCTGAGGCTCAGTGGTTAGAGCACTCGCTTTGCAAGTGAGAGACCTGAGTTCAATTCCAGGCAGAGGGCCAAACCTCGGGCAAGTTTCCTTACTCCACACAGAGCCTAATAATAATCCCTCCAAAACCAAAACAATAATAAATTGGTCATTTTCAATCTACGACTGTTTGTGGGACATTGCTGTGCGCAATTGGCTGCCGCGTTCGCCCACAAATATACAGTCAATTCACTTTACAGTGTGTTCTGTGAAGCGCTTTGGGACGTCCTCCCGACGTGAAAAGCGCTATATCAAATGCAAGGATTATTATTATTATTATTATTATTATTATTATTATTATTATTATTATTATTATAACTGGCTGCCGAGTTTCTGTGATCGGAACACGCAGAGTAGGAAGTGGGTGTATCTTTCGACTCAGTCAATTATTGTGGTATTTAAAGGAGAGGAAGGGGTGAGAGTGGGAGGGGGTGTGAGGGAGAACCAGCGAGGCTCAGCCAGAGGTCACTTGTCTTCTCGCCTTGTCTCTTGCCTTGTGAGCTGCGTTAGTGTCTCGTTGGTTAAAGCCATCGATCTCCTCGTGATCCCAGCAACGAGCCCAAGAGGCCCTGACTGACTGACTCGCCCACACACTCGCTCTCTCTCTCGCTCACTCTACCGAGCCAGGGTTTGGACCTGAAGTCAACCCCCAGGATGGAGCTGAACGAGTCCTACAGTAACCTGACCTGCCACCCCGCGGTTATCGAGTACCGCTACTTTGGGGCCCTGCTGGGCATCTTGGTGACGGCCGTGGGCACCGTGGGCAACATCATGACCCTCTTGGCCTTCGCCACGGACAAGAAGATAAGGACCAGGTTCAACCTCCTGATCCTCAACCTGACCCTGGCCGACCTGTGCTACTGCACCTTCCTCCAACCCGTCACCGTGGACACCTTCATCCACTTCACCTGGAGGCAGGGGGACCTCATGTGCAGGGTCTTTGGGCTCTTCCTCTTCGTGGCAAACTCCGTCTCCATCTTCAACCTGGTCCTCATCGCCATGAGCAGATACATCCTCATCTCCGACCCCAAGCGCTTTGACCGGGTCTACTCCAGATACACCATGCCCCTCTTCATGTTGGGGCCATGGGCTCTGGGCTTCTCCCTGTTTGGGCCTCTTTGGAACATCTATGTCTTCCTGCCCCCGGTCTGCACCTGTAGCTTCCACCGGAGCAGGGGGAGACCCTATACCTCCATCCTCATGTTCCTCATGTTCGGTCTCGGGCTGAGCTCCATTGGGATCTTCTACTTCCTGATCAACAGGAAGGTCAAGGCTGCCTCCAAGGCCTTGGAGGAATACAGAATCAAGAGCCAGACTCAACCCAACAAGAACAAGCGAAGGAAATCGCAGATTGTGACGGTGATGGCTGAGCTCTCTCAGACCGACAGTGGGGTGGACTCAGCTGTCTCCCAAAGCGCCAGCGAGTCGCAGAACACTCAGGAGTTCAACACAGATGACGAGACCGGCTACGGACCTCAGGCTCCGGAGTCCAAAGGCTCGGACAAGGTCAACGCTTACCAGAGCAGGAAGAACCACAACAATGAGTTCAAACGAGTCACCAGGATGTGCTTTGCCATGTTTGTGGTCTATGTGACCTGCTACCTCCCCTTCTGCCTGATGCACATCGCCGACCGCAGGGAGAGAGCCCCCATCTTGGCCCACATGATCGCTGGTAACTTCACTTGGTTGAACAGCTGCATCAACCCCATCCTGTACGTGGTGATGAACAGGCAGTTCAGGGAGGCCTACAAGGGGGTCCTCACCAAAGCCGCCAACGGGTTCCGGAGATTGTTGGGCCTGAGGAGGGATTAGGGGGAGGGGGGAGTGTGGGGGTCACCCCCCAAAACACACTGTAACTAACGTCTGAAATTCCATCTCCTCTTAGACTTGTAAAACTATTGCTACCTCTTTGAACGCTCCTTTCCTCCCCCCCACTCTCCCCTACCCCCCCATTCCCCACCCCCCTGGCCCCCTCCCCCCCTCCCCCCCCCCTCCCCCCACTATGGGCGCGATATAAATGCAAGTTGTTGTTGTTGAGTCGTTAGAGAAGGTACTACCCCATAAGACCCGGCGGAATCTCAGGAGCCTCTGGTCTCTTGAATTGCCTTCTTCCTTCCCGTAGAGGATGTGTATATATTCCCCCCACTCCCCACCCTCAGCCCCCCAACCCCAACCCCCCGTCACCCCCGTCACGCCCCCCCCCCCCCCACCCGCCAATGCCGACTGACATCCATTGCGCTGTGTGAAAGTCTCAGATAAACTTTGCCTCTGTTTCAGATTTCAGGTGAATTGTAAGCAAAGCCCTAATAAACAACTGGTATTACAATGACTGCTTCAAGATTATTTTCTGGGGGTGTGGGGGGGGGGGGGGGGTGTAGGGGGGGAGTGGGAGGGGTGTGTAGGGGTGGGGGGTGTGGTTGGGGTTGAGGGGGTAAATATAAGTGGGTTCACTCTGCAGCTGACCTGACTCCGAGGGGACCTGGCAGCGGGAAAGCGTAGCACACAGACTGGGGGTCACTTTTCTGGGGGTAATAATCCCTTCCATATTAATATAAAATCATAATAATAATAATCATTTGGTCACTTCAATCCGCGGCTGTTTGTGGGGGGACACTGCTGTGCGCAACTGTGGGGTCCTGAGGCTCAGTGGTTAGAGCACTCGCTTTGCAAGTGAGAGACCTGAGTTCAATTCCAGGCAGAGGGCGAAACCTCGGGCAAGTTTCCTTACTCCACACAGAGCCTAATAATAATCCCTCCAAAACCAAAAACAATAATAAATTGGTCATTTTCAATCTACGACTGTTTGTGGGACATTGCTGTGCGCAATTGGCTGCCGCGTTCGCCCACAAATATACAGTCAATTCACTTTACAGTGTGTTCTGTGAAGCGCTTTGGGACGTCCTCCCGACGTGAAAAGCGCTATATCAAATGCAAGGATTATTATTATTATTATTATTATTATTATTATTATTATTTATTATTATTATTATTATTATTATTATTATTATTATTATTATTATTATTATTATATTATTATAACTGGCTGCCGAGTTTCTGTGATCGGAACACGCAGAGTAGGAAGTGGGTGGAATCTTTCGACTCAGTCAACTATTGTGGTATTTAAAGGAGAGGAAGGGGTGAGAGTGGGAGGGGGTGTGAGGGAGAACCAGCGAGGCTCAGCCAGAGGTCACTTGTCTTCTCGCCTTGTCTCTTGCCTTGTGAGCTGCGTTAGTGTCTCGTTGGTTAAAGCCATCGATCTCCTCGTGATCCCAGCAACGAGCCCAAGAGGCCCTGACTGACTGACTCGCCCACACACTCGCTCTCTCTCTCGCTCACTCTACCGAGCCAGGGTTTGGACCTGAAGTCAACCCCCAGGATGGAGCTGAACAAGTCCTACAGTAAGCTGACCTGCCACCCCGCGGTTATCGAGTACCGCTACTTTGGGGCCCTGCTGGGCATCTTGGTGACGGCCGTAGGCACCGTGGGCAACATCATGACCCTCTTGGCCTTCGCCACGGACAAGAAGATAAGGACCAGGTTCAACCTCCTGATCCTCAACCTGACCCTGGCCGACCTGTGCTACTGCACCTTCCTCCAACCCGTCATCGTGGACACCTTCATCCACTTCACCTGGAGGCAGGGGGACCTCATGTGCAGAGTCTTTGGGCTCTTCCTCTTCGTGGCACACTCCGTCTCCATCTTCAACCTGGTCCTCATCGCCATTAGCAGATACATCCTCATCTCCGACCCCAAGCGCTTTGACCGGGTCTACTCCAGGTACACCATGCCCCTCTTCATGTTGGGGCCATGGGCTCTGGGCTTCTCCCTGTTTGGGCCTCTTTGGAACATCTTTGTCTTCCTGCCCCCGGTCTGCACCTGTAGCTGCCACCGGAGCAGGGGGAGACCCTATACCTTCATCCTCCTGATCTTTATGTTTGGTCTCGGGGTGAGCTCCATTGGGATCTTCTACTTCCTGATCAACAGGAAGGTCAAGGCTGCCTCCAAGGCCTTGGAGGAATACAGAATCAAGAGCCGGACTCAACCCAACAAGAACAAGCGAAAGAAATCGCAGATTGTGACGGTGATGGCTGAGCTCTCTCAGACCGACAGTGGGGTGGACTCAGCTGTCTCCCAAAGCGCCAACGAGTCGCAGAACACTCAGAAGTTCAACACAGACGACGAGACCGGCTACGGACCTCAGGCTCCGGAGTCCAAAGTCTCGGACAAGATCAACGCTTACCAGAGCAGGAAGAACCACAACAATGAGTTCAAACGAGTCACCAGGATGTGCTTTGCCATGTTTGTGGTCTATGTGACCTGCTACCTCCCCTTCTGCCTGATGCACATCGCCGACCGCAGGGAGAGAGCCCCCATCTTGGCCCACATGATCGCTGGTAACTTCACTTGGTTGAACAGCTGCATCAACCCCATCCTGTACGTGGTGATGAACAGGCAGTTCAGGGAGGCCTACAAGGGGGTCCTCACCAAAGCCGCCAACGGGTTCCGGAGATTGTTGGGCCTGAGGAGGGATTAGGGGGAGGGGGGAGTGTGGGGGTCACCCCCCAAAACACACTGTAACTAACGTCTGAAATTGCATCTCCTCTTAGACTTGTAAAACTATTGCTACCTCTTTGAACGCTCCTTTCCTCCCCCCCACTCTCCCCTACCCCCCCATTCCCCAACCCCCTGGCCCCCTCCCCCCCTTCCCCCCCCTCCCCCCACTATGGGCGCGATATAAATGCAAGTTGTTGTTGTTGAGTCGTTAGAGAAGGTACTACCCCATAAGACCCGGCGGAATCTCGGGAGCCTCTGGTCTCTTGAATTGCCTTCTTCCTTCCCTGTAGAGGATGTGTATATATTCACATACATGTGTATGGGGGGGTTGTGTAGGGGGGTGGGGGGGGGGTGGTGTTGGGGTTGAGGGGGTAAATATAAGTGGGTTCACTCTGCAGCTGACCTGACTCCGAGGGGACCTGGCAGCGGGAAAGCGTAGCACACAGACTGGGGGTCACTTTTCTGGGGGTAATAATCCCTTCCATATTAATATAAAATCATAATAATGATAATCATTTGGTCACTTCAATCCGCGGCTGTTTGTGGGGGGGACGCTGCCGTGCGCAACCGGCTGCCGAGTTTCTCCCACAAAACACGGTCACTACAGTTTGCAGCGTATCCTGTGAAGCGCTTTGAGACGTCTCAATCACGCGATAAGTTACTGCATGAAATGCGAGGATTATTATTATTATTATTATTATTATTATTATTATAGCTAATACAGACCCGGGGGTACTATCCGCTGTAGCACACGTTAAATTTGTGCTCAGACAATCATTACACTTCTGAAGGTAAAACGCTGCAGTTGTCCGGAAATCTGAAATAAAATAAAAAATCTCTCGGAACAGTCAAGGAAGTGTCAGACGAGAGGTCTCCACCTGAAACGTGAACTCACTTTCCTCTCTTCATAGATGCTGCCTGACCCGCTGAGCATTCCCAGACACTTCTGCTTTTATTACTCATTATTACTCATTACTTTATTACTTCTGTTCTTCCAATAAAGTGCGCAATTTGATTCATAATCCAATCGTTCCGACTTTTTGGTTGGTGAGCAGAGGCGCGCGCGTGTGTGTCTGTGCGCGTGTCTGTGTGTGTGCCTGTGTGTGTGTGTGTCTGTGCGTGTGTGTGTGTCTGTGTGTGTGTGTCTGTGTGTCTGTGCGTGTGTCTGTGTGTGTGTCTGTGCGTGTGTCTGTGTGTGTGCGTGTGTCTGTGTGTGTGTGTGTCTGTGTGTGTGTGTCTGTGCGCGTGTGTGTCTGTGCGTGTGTCTGTGTGTGTGTGCGTGTCTCTGTGTGTGTCTGTCTGTGTGTGTGTCTGTGTGTGTGTGTCTGTGTGTGTGTCTGTGTGTGTGTGTCTGTGCGTGTGTCTGTGTGTGTGTGTCTGTGTGTGTATGCGCGTGTGTCTGTGTGTGTGTGTGTGTCTGTGGGTGTGTGTCTATCTGTGTCTGTGTGTGTGTCTGTGGGTGTGTGTCTATCTGTGTCTGTGTGTCTGTCTGTCTGTGTCTGTATGTGTGTGAGTGTGTGTGCGTGTCTGTCTGTGTGTCTATTTCTGTGTGTGTCTGTGTGTGTCTGTCTTTGTGTGTGTCTGTCTATGTGTGTGTCTGTGTGTGTGTGTGTGTGTCTGTGTGTGTGTCTATCTGTGTCTGTGTGTCTGTGTGTGACTGTCTGTGTGTCTGTGTGTGTGCCTGTGTGTGTGTCTGTGGGTGTGTGTCTATCTGTGTCTGTGTGTGTGTCTGTGTGTGTGTGTCTATCTGTGTCTGTGTGTGTGTCTGTGTGTGTGTGTCTATCTGTGTCTGTGTGTGTGTCTGTCTGTGTCTGTATGTGTGTGAGTGTGTGCGCGTGTCTGTCTGTGTGTCTATTTCTTTGTGTGTCTGTGTGTGTCTGTGCAGAGTAAGGACACTACCCTGTTTGGGGGTGGGGGGGGAGGCCGGGGGGGGGGGGAGAGGGGGGGGAATGGTGGGGGTGCTGTAAGGTCCCCTGTCAGAGCTTTGCGGGAATGGTTACGTCAGCATTCAGAGGAAAAGGAAGTGTTTATTTCTGTTTTCAGCCATTCTCTGTCACCATATCCTGTCGGGTTAGTGACACCTCTCCATCCCGTAAACAGAGAGATGGAGAGATAGAGAGAGAGATGGACACCGACTGTAGAGAGGAATTGTGGACAGTTCTTGAATCCAATTTGATTTTGGTTCCTGAATTACAACTGGATTCACAAATTTGAATGTGTGTGTGTGTGTGTCTGTGCATGTGTGTGAGTGTGTGCGTGTGAGTGTGTGTCTGTGCATGTGAGTGTGTGTCTGTACATGTGAGTGTGTGTCTGTACATGTGAGTGTGTGTCTGTGTGTGTCTGTGCGTGTGTGTGTGACAGTGTGTGAGTGTGTGTCTGTGTGTGTGTTTGTGTCTGTGCGGGTGTGTGAGTGTGTGTGTGTGAGTGATTGTGTGTGTGTTACTGTGTGTGTACCCTCACTTTCAAAGCCCTCCCTGGTCTTGCTCCCCCCCCCCGCCATCGTGCCCGCTTCCTCCGCTCAGTGGGCTCCGGTCTGCTTCACCCCCTGCCCTCCACCCTCCCTGACCCCGACCCCCAACTCAGGTCCGTAACACTGCCTGTCCAGCGACTTGGGACATCCTCCCGACGTGAACGGCACTTTACACATGTCATTTTGCTGTTGTTGTTGTTGTGTGTCAGTGACTGTGTGTGTATGGGGGGAGGGGGGGATGGAGGTGTGTGTGGGGGGGGGATGGATGGAGGTGTGTGTGTGTGTGGGGGTGTGTGGGATGGAGGTGTGTATGTGGAAGGGGGATGGATGCGAGTGTGTGTGTGTGTGTGGGGGGGGGGGTGTGGGATGGAGGTGTGTGTAGGGGGGGGGGATGGATGGAGGTGTGTGTGTGTGGGGGGGGGTGTGGGATGGAGGTGTGTGTGGGGGGGGGGTGTGGGATGGAGGTGTGTGTGTGTATGTGGGGGGGATGGAGGTGTGTGTGGGGGGGGGATGGATGGAGGTGTGTGTGTGTGTGGGGGGGTGGGGGATGGAGGTGTGTATGTGGGAGGGGGATGGATGGGGGTGTGTGTGTGTGTGGGGGTGTGTGGGATGGAGGTGTGTGTGTGTGTGGGGGGGGGGGGTGTGGGATGGAGGTGTGTGTGGGGGGGGGGGGGATGGATGGGGGGTGTGTGCACATGTGAGGGGAGGGGAGGGGCAAATCTGATGTGGTACTTCCCCAAAAAAATCCACAGTTGTGAAAACATTATGACACAGGAGAGCAGATATCCCAATAGCCTCAAACTGACTCAGAGCAGTGAGGAATGTGTGTATATATATGAGGACTACGTTACCAATGAGGTAGAAGGACTTTGCTGTGAGCTGACAAGACACCCGGTTGGTAGAGTCTCTCCCTTTCTCTGTGTCTCTCTCTCTCTCTCTCTCGCTCCCTCCATCCTTCCCAGTCCAGCGATGAACTCGACGGAGGCGCCCTTCAACCTGACCTGCCACCCCTCGTTGGCTGGCTACCGCTATTTCGGGGCAGCGATGGGCGTCCTTCTCACCGTGGTGGGCACCCTGGGCAATGTGATGACCATACTGGCCTTTGCCACCGACAAGAAAATCCGTTCCAAGTTCAACCTCCTGATCCTCAACCTGACCTTGTCCGACCTGCTGTACTGCACCTTCCTGCAGCCCGTCACTGTGGACTCCTACCTCCATCTGGCCTGGACCCAAGGCATCACCATGTGTCGCGTCTTTGGCCTCTTGCTGTTTGTCTCCAACTCCGTCTCCATCTTCAACCTGATCCTCATCGCCGCGAGCAGGTACCTGCTGATCGCCAAGCCCCGAAGCTTCGACCGTGTCTTCTCCAGGTACACCCTGCCGGCTTTCCTGGCCGGCCCCTGGCTCCTGGGCTTCGCTCTCTTCGGGCCCCTCTGGTACGCCTATCAACTGGTGGAGAACGTTTGCACGTGCAGCTTCAACCGGACCAAAGGGAGGCCCTACACCACCATCCTCATGTTCGTGCTGTTCGGACTGGGGCTCAGCTCCATCGGGGTCTTCTACTTCCTCATCCATAGGAAGGTCAAAGCGGCCGCCGAGGCTCTGGCGGTCCACAGGCTCCGGGTCGACTCCAAGCGCAAGCCGGGTCTGTCCGAGCAGTTCCCCACCAACAGCACCGCGGTGTCCGTGGTCTCCCACAGCATCGGTGGGTCGGAGATCACCACCGAGGAGGTCACCAAGGAGGTGAAGATGGCGGTCGCCAAGGAGGTCAAAACGGACGAGGAGAGAGGCCCCGGTCAGGAAGCTTCGGGGTCAAAGGACGCCACCAAGGTCACCGCGAGCCACCACAACAAGAAGCACAGCAGCAACGCGGAGTTCAAGAAGGTGACCCGGATGTGTTTCGCCATGTTCCTGGTGTTCCTGGCGTGTTATTTACCCTTCTGCGTCTTGAACATCGCGGACGGGAAGGAGCGGGCGCCCCCTCTGGTCCACATGATCGCCGCCAACTTCACGTGGTTCAACAGCTGCCTCAACCCCGTCCTGTACGCCGTGATGAACAGGCAGTTCCGGGACGCCTACAGGGGCGTTCTCGCCAAGGCCGCCATCGGCCTCCGCAGGTTGTCGGGTCTGACGAGGAGGTGAGGGAGTCGCCCGAAAACGTGGCCCGAGAAGAAAACAGGAACCGTTAAGAGTCAAACTGTTGCTACCGTTATGAACTCACCTTCCCCCCCCCCCCCAACCCACCCCTCCACTCCACCGCTCGGTGCCCGACCCTATCGCTGCGCAGCGCTCCGAGGCGCTACCTTAGGCGAAAGCCGCCGTGGGTTCGAGAACTGCCGTCGTCGTCGTTGTTGTCGTCGTCGTCGTATTTAGCTTCAGACTTAAGGACCTGTGGATCGCTCCTCAACCAGAAAAAACCGTTCCTGCTCCAGATCGAACGGCAAAGTACGGCAGGTGCCGGATACCATGAACAACGGGAGCCGCCGGGAACGCTCGGAGGGTCAGGCAGCATCTACGGAGAGAGAGAGAGAGAGAGAGAGAGAGAGGAGAGGGGGTTAACGTTGCAGGTCGCTGACTTTTCGGTCAGAACATCCCTCTTCTCTCCATAGATGCTGCCTGACCTGCCGAGTGTGCCCAGGGCTGCCGCTGTGTTGGGACGCTGGTGTGATTTGGGGAGGAATCGGGAGTCCAGGAGACTGAGTCGCTCTCGGGATTCGTGAGGGCATTCGGCCATTTTTTATACCAATCAATGATAATAAATAATATTCATCACAGTGACGTGGCTTTCATCCCGTGACCTCAAGAGGCGATGTCAAGCGTCACCACTGTTTTTCGAAGCGAATTAGTGCCGCGCACACTCACACGCACACGCACTCACACTCACACACGCACTCACACGCACTCACACACACTCACACGCACACGCGCACACACTCACACGCACTCACACACACTCACACGCACACTCACATGCACACTCTCACACACACTCACACGCACACTCACACGCACACTCTCACACGCACACACACGCACACTCACACGCACACTCACACGCACTCACACGCACACTCACACGCACACTCACACTCAGACACACAATCGCACACTCACACGTTTACTCACACACTCACACTCACACACACACAAACTCACTCACACATACAGTCATACTCACACAAACTCAAACGCACACACACACACTCACACAAACACTCATGCACGCACATACGCTCACACACACGTACACACACACATTCACAACACATACACACACAAATACTCACATACTCACACACACGCTCACAGCCCCAAAGTGAACGAGTAATTATCCTGGGGGATTGTTGGGGATTGTTGGGGATTGTTGGGGATTGTTGGCCCGGACACCGGGAGAGAGAGAGAACTCCCTTCTCTTTTCTAACGAGGGTTGTGATATCTCAGTCTTGACCTGAACAAACATTGACCGGGAACTCGGTCTAACGTCTCATCCGAAGGTTAAGAAGGCACCTCTGTCAATGTTGGGAGCGTTACTGTGTCTGTAACCCTGACCCGGGAGTGTGGGCGCACAGTGTAGAGGGAGTGTTACTGTGTCTCTAACCCTGACCTGGGAGTGTGGACACACAGTGTAGAGGGAGAGCTTTACTGTGTCTCTAACCCTGACCTGGGAGTGTGGACACACAGTGTAGAGGAGCTTTACTGTATCTCAAACCCTGACCCGGGAGTGTGGACACACAGTGTAGAGGAGCTTTACTGTGTCTCTAACCCTGACCCGGGAGTGTGGACGCACAGTGTAGAGGGAGCGTTACTGTGTCTGTAACCCTGACCTGGGAGTGTGGACACACAGTGTAGAGGAGCTTTACTGTGTCTCTAACCCTGACCTGGGAGTGTGGACACACAGTGTAGAGGAGCTTTACTGTGTCTCTAACCCTGACCTGGGAGTGTGGAAGATGCACAGTGTAGAGGAGCTTTACTGTGTCTCTAACCCTGACCTGGGAGTGTGGACGCACAGTGTAGAGGAGCTTTACTGTGTCTCTAACCCTGACCTGGGAGTGTGGACACACAGTGTAGAGGAGCGTTACTGTGTCTCTAACCCTGACCTGGGAGTGTGGACACACAGTGTAGAGGAGCTTTACTGTGTCTCTAACCCTGACCTGGGAGTGTGGACGCACAGTGTAGAGGAGCTTTACTGTGTCTCTAACCCTGACCTGGGAGTGTGGACACACAGTGTAGAGGAGCTTTACTGTGTCTCTAACCCTGACCTGGGAGTGTGGACACACAGTGTAGAGGAGCTTTACTGTGTCTCTAACCCTGACCCGGGAG
The DNA here is from genome assembly GCF_018977255.1 of Callorhinchus milii. Classification (NCBI taxonomy): domain Eukaryota; kingdom Metazoa; phylum Chordata; class Chondrichthyes; order Chimaeriformes; family Callorhinchidae; genus Callorhinchus; species Callorhinchus milii. The sequence continues at coordinate 1,439,156 of NW_024704768.1, forward strand.
TGTGGACGCACAGTGTAGAGGAGCTTTACTGTGTCTCTAACCCTGACCTGGGAGTGTGGACACACAGTGTAGAGGAGCTTTACTGTGTCTCTAACCCTGACCCGGGAGTGTGGACGGACACACAGTGTAGAGAGCTTCACAGTATCTCTAACCCTGACCCGGGAGTGTGGACACACAGTGTAGAGGAGCGTTACTGTGTCTCAAACCCTGACCCGGGAGTGTGGACGGACACACAGTGTAGAGGAGCGTTACTGTGTCTGTAACCCTGACCTGGGAGTGTGGACGGACGCACAGTGTAGAGGAGCTTTACTGAGTCTCTAATCCGTATTGCACCATCATCTCTCAGGTCAGGATGAGCACAAAAAGTTGAGACAATTTTGAAGTGTTCACAATAAAGGAAGTGAAGTTGAGCCGATTAACAGAAACACTGAGTCACCACATTGCAATCCTGAGTCTCGCTCTCAAAACTCTCGACAGAAGCAACCGCCGCAAAGCAACAAATCGATTGCCCACATACCCCCGAAAAGCTCGAAGACCAACAGGAAGCCACAATGCCACACACTGTCAACTTCCTGTTTCACTGAATGTAGAATAAATAATTCAAATAATTTTTTAGACAAAAACGATAAGGCTTTGATGCAGCGCCTTTCAATCAGGACCGTGTGTCCAGCCACTGGGGGGGGGGGGCAGGGAATCCTCCCACTCGTGTATCCCAACACACACTCTGGGCTCAAGCCTTGGCTCTCGCCCAACCCGCGCCTAATAGTCTCCGGAATTAGGTGAGCGGGGGGGGGGGGGGGGGGTCCCTCCAGAGAGAGAGAGAGAGAGAGAGAGAGAGTGAGTGCATTCCATCCCGACAATCTATCTCTGGGGTTTCCATGTGTTGGTGGGAGACAGAGAATTCTCAGTTGGGTTTGGAGGGTCAAAGCACTTCACAATATTGACTGTAAAAAGTAGTGACTGTGGACTTTGTAGGTGTACAATGTGCGCACAGCAATGCCTTGCAAACGGCCTTGAAGGGAGTGAGCAATTCGAATCTGCCGTATTGTTGTCCGGGACACCGGGAGAGAGAGAGAGGAACCCCTTTCTCTTATCAAGTAGCGTCGTAGGATCTTCCACCTGAATAGGCAGAGAAAGCTTCAGCAAAGTTTAACATCTTATCCGAAGGACGGCACCTCCGATCTTGCGACTCTCCCCTCAGCGCTGCGCTGGAGTGTCAATCTGGACTGGGAGCTCAAAGTCCCTCGTGGTCAACTTCCGATAATAATACTACTACTACTACTAATAATAATAATAATCTTTGCATTTGATCACGGCTTCGAGACGTCTCAAAGCGCTTCACAGGATACGCTGTAAAGTGAATCGACTATATATTTTGTGGGCGAAGCGCGGCAGCCAATTGCGCACAGGGGCGTCCCCCACAAACAGCGGTGGGTTAAAGTGAACAAGTTATTATTATTTTTCAGGGATTATTAGCCCCGGAAAAGTGATCCGCCAATTGACCAACAGCCGGGTTCCTACTAACTGATGGTAAACAGAGGCGTGAGGAGTGAGGAAACCTGCCCAACGCTTTGCCCTGACGCGCCCGGGAATCGAACGCGGGTCCTCTCGCTCGCGAGGGGTCCAACCGCTGAGCTACAGGAATCTACAAACTAACTTGGGGAGGGGTGGGGGGAAGGGGGGGTGGGGGCTTGAACCCACAAACTCCTGACTCGGGGTTGAGAGTGCGCCGGGACCTACAGCAGTAAACTGAGGTCTGAACTTCACGTTTTTTTTAATTGAAAAATCACATAGTTTTCAATCAGATAAATTTTATGAGGTTCTTTGTGGCATTGAGAGACCACCTGTGGGGCAGTGACCGCTGACCGCCAGAGGGCGGCGCTGTTTACCTGACGGTCGCCCTCCAGCGGTGCCCACCTCACCCCCCTGGTGGACAGGTGGAGGTACTGCGGCGCTCCGCAGAGCTGTGAGACTCAAAGGGACACAGACGTCGGGACTTACCACCAAATGCTGAACAACTACTACTACTACGGCTACGTTATTAATCATAATGATCCTCGTCTCGGCACGAGGTTCAGACGTCTCGAAGCGCTTCGCACGGTGATACCGGGCGGAACCCGGCAGCCAATTGGGCGCAGCAGTGTCCCAAACAGTCGTGGATTGAGTGACCAAATTCTTATATATATTTCTTAAAGGATTATTATTACCCCCAGAGAGCGATTGGACAATCAACTAACAACCGGGTTCCTCCTTAATGCCGGTAAACAGAGGCGCGCGCGCGTGTGTGTGTGCGCGTGTGTGTGCACGTGTGTGTGTGTGCGCGTGTGTGTGTGCGTTTGTGCGTGTGTGCGTTTGTGCGTGTGTGTGTGCGTGTGTGCGCGTGTGTGTGTGTGTGCGTGTGTGTGTGTGTGCGTTTGTGCGTGTGCGTGTGTGTGTGGAGTCAGGAAACTTGCCTAAGGTTTCGCTCTGCCCAGGAATCGAACCCGGGTCCTCTCGCTTGCGAGGCGAGAGCTCTAACCACTGAGCTCCAGGACTCCACGGGTATCGTTCCAGCGTAGCTTCTCTTAACTCTGTTGGGCACCTTGTGGTCTCACCTTCTGGGATGTCCCCAGCTCACGTCGGTGGGGCTCGTACTTACAACAACAACAACAACAAGATTCCATTTATAGAGCGCCTTTCACGTCGGGAGGACGTCCCAAGGCGCTGTACAGTTGGGTCAGGACCAGAGCCTTGCGGGGAAAATGGTCAGGGTGAGGGGAGGGAAGGGAGGGAGCGAGGAGGGGGTAGAGAGTCGAGAGGGGAGCTGAAGGCTGAAGGTCAAAGAGAAAGGTCTTGAGACCGGCCTTGAAGGAGGAAAGGGAGGAAGCGGCGAAGGCACTGGGGATAGAGTTCCAGAGCCTCGGGGCTGAGAGGCTGAAGGCCACCGATGGTAGGGCGGTTGGGGCGGGGGACGTGGTGCAGACCGGAGCCAGAGGAACGGAGGGTACGGGCGGGTAGGTAGGGGAATAGTAGGTCGGAGAGGTAGGAGGGAGCGAGGCCGTGAATGGCCTTGTAGGTGAGGATGAGGATCTTGAATTCGATCCTCTGGGGGATGCGGAGCAGTGGAGGCGAGCGAGGGCGAGGGCGAGGGTGAGGGTGAGGGCGAGGGTGAGGGTGAGGGCGAGGGTGAGGGCGATGTGGTGCGGGACAGTACACGGACTGCAGAGTTCTGAATGACCTGCAGTGTGGAGGGAGGGCCGGGAAGGCCGAGAGGAGAGAGTTCCCATAGTCCGGCCTTGAGGGGATAAAGGTGTGGACCAGAGTTTCAGCCGCGTGAGGGGTGAGGTAGTGCCGTAGTCTGGCAATATTCCGGAGGTGATGGAAGGCGGTGCCAGTTGTGGTGCGGATATGAGGGAGAAAGGACAGCTCAGGGTCGAACAGAACCCCGAGGTTCCTGATGGCTTTGAGAGGTGGAGAGTGCGGCCTCGGATGCTGATGCTGTCAGCGCCTGACAAGAAGGTACAAAGTCACTCCTTGTCCCTCAAGGAATTGATAATACTCATCAATCTTTCTGTACCTTTCATTTCGAGACATCGTGGCTGGCTGTCCTGAGAGAGGTCATTGGAGGTCAAAGCTCCATTGGACTCCAATCTGTCTACCCATTTCCTTCAACCCTTTCCTTTCCCTGATCTCCTGCTCCCACTTACTGCTATGGGGGTCAGTGAACAGGAAATTACATTTAATGAGGCATTTTATGTGGTTCTGTGTTGGTTTCAGATGGTTAGACCCCAGCGGTTACCCCAACACACACTCTGGGCTGCCCCCCCCCACCGCCCCAAGCCTTGGCTCTTGCCAACCTGCGCCTAATACTTTCCAGAATTAGGTGAGCAGGAGGCGTCCCTCCAGGGAGAGGGAGAGAGAGAGAGAGAGAGAGAGAGAGAGAAAGAGCGCATTCCATTCTGGGGTTTCCAGGTGTATGTGGGATGCGGGGAATCCTCAGTTGGGTTTGGAGACCCTCAAGCAACGGTGATGGGTTTCTGCGTGTGTCAGACCCAAAAAAATGTATTGGCTGCCTCTCATCTATGCAAGTGGGTACCTAATAAACAACGACGACAACAACTTGCATTGGAAAGGAAGTGGGTACAAGAGAGGAGGGGGAAAGAAGAGGGGGAAACGTCCTGCCCCATCCGTGCCCTGTCCAGGTGGACGTTAAAGATCCTGCGAGGAATAGAGAAGAGAGTTTCTCTATCCCCAGTGTCCTGGCCAACAGGTCTCACCCCCACCCCCCTCACCCCCTCACCCCCCCCCACCCCCGGGATAAGGTCAGTCACTCACTCCAAGGCTCTTTGTGGGACGTCACGGGGCGCAAATCGATTGCTGCCTCCACCCACCAAATCAAAACGTCCCCGAAAAAAATCCAGTGAAGCGCTTTGAGGCGTCTCGACGAGGCCATAGGACTCCGCATCGAACGCAAAATTATTATTATCAGCGATACAAACACTCTGCGGATTTGGTGGGGGAGTGTGGGGGGTTTGGGGGGGGGGTGGGGGGGAGAGAAGGGAAGGGGTGGGGGGGGGAGAGAGCAGCAACAACAACTGGAGAGGATCCTGAAATCTAAATACCAGCAGCGAGGGAGGGAGGGAGGGAGGGAGGACACAGCGAGGGAAGCGAACGCCTTTATTTAACGTTTTGCGCCGTTGCCCGAGTCGGTGACTATCTAATAAACCTCCGATCGCTTTCTCTCGCATTGTAAAACAATCGGGGAAGCAGCGTTCCGAACGATTTCACCGACGAGTAAAATATTGCACGAGTTAGTGCCGTTTTTCGCGGCCCGGGGGGGTGGGGGGTGGGGGGGGGGAGAGGGGGGGGGGCTGAGAGGGCAGCGCTTCTTCCGAAGGAGTGGGAAGCGAGAAAAAATAATTAAAACCCACTGAGGGGAGAGAAAGGCCTCGTTTGTTATGTCTGTTGTTGAGTTATGGCGGCGGATTTAATGTTAGGAATTTAATTAATTTCGCTCACACGGAAGAGGACTTTGTGCCGTGGCGTTCGCGAGGTTTCCTTCTCCCGCAGCCGCGGCCGTCCTTGTTTGTCTGCAAATTGAACCCAGAAATGCGTCTCGTTAAAGGGGGGGTTACACCCCACTGTGTTGGTGCTCGCTCCCCCCCGCCCATCCCACTGGAGCTCTCTACTCTAACCCCATTCCCCCGCTCTCGTCCCCCACTGGAGCTTCTCTACTCTAACCCCATTCCCCCGCTCTCGTCCCCCACTGGAGCTCTCTACTCTAACCCCATTCCCCTGCTCTCTTCCCCCACTGGAGCTCTCTACTCTAACCCCATTCCCCCGCTCTCGTCCCCCACTGGAGCTCTCTACTCTAACCCCATTCCTCCTCTACTCTCGCTCCCCATCGTGTCTGTGCTGGTGCTCGCTCCCTGTTTCAGAGAGAGTTACAGTGGGGGGACGGGGGTGTACCAGAGAGTGTTACAGTGCGGTGTGGGGGGGGGGGGGGGGGGGAAGTGGGGGAGATCAGCGTTAGGATTGGGAGATTGTTGGACACGGCAATGGCTCCAATACTAATGACCAGAGGATGGCAGTGTTCACCTGACTGAGGTGATACATTGAGTGGTATTTGGGGACCTGAGACTCCATCAGTTTTCCATGTGCGTCCGGAGTTTTTCCCATCGACAAATTGGGGGGAGTGGGGGGGGGGGGGAGGGGTGTGGGGAGGGGGGAACAGAGATCTGAGAATCAAAGTGAACCTGAAATTCCCCCCTCCAACCCCCCAACCCCTAACCCCCAACCCGTGGCTCAATTGGTGAAGGTTCCATTTTGTTTCATCCCGGTCTACTTCCAAACGCACAGTCACTACACTTTACAGTGACCCCTGTGACGTGTTTGGAGACGTGTGCGTATGTTTTGCCCCCCTCCCCTCCCCCCCCCCCCCCCCCCAAACCCTAAGCCTCTCCACCATCTCTCCTTTTGATACAGCGCCGGACCACGTCTCAAAGTGCTTCACAGCACACACTGTAAAGTGTAGTGACTTTACCTTCACCTTCCCCCCAACGAAAATCAGACAACACAGCACTCCTGGTGTAGGGCAGCCCCCCCCCACCCCACTCCCCTCACCCCGGGGACCCTTGACAATGTTGGAGCAACGATCCCCGGCCGGGGGGGGGAGGAAGGGGGTGAGGCGGAGGGATAGAGGCAAAGTGTTCCAGAGTTTTGTGGCGTTTAGTGGCTGAAAGCGCGGCCGGCGATAGTGGAACGGAATCCCCCCCCCAACCCCATGCCCCCTTTCCATCCCCCACCCTCCTCCTCCCCCAACCCCCCCCCCCCCAAATTCCTGGTGTCTGTCTGGAAATCATCCCCTCCCTACCTCATTTAGATCACACCTGAAGACCTTCCTCTTCGTCATTGCTTACGGTCACCTCCTCCCTCCCTCCCTCCCTCCCTCCATCCCTCCCTCCCTCCCTCCCTCCCTCGGTTACGCCACCGTTAAGCGCTACGAGACGCCATCCCGTGCGAAGAGCGCTGTGTTACAGCGGGTCGTCCTGGTGTCTCGGACCCCGCGAGAGGAAACGGGAGGAGAGAGACCATCGTCCCTCTGGTTCTGGTTTCGAGGTTGGATTAAAGTCTGTGAGAGGCAGAAGCACCGCCATTAATCACTGCCTCGCAGGTCGCTAACTACGCAGTATTTGCAGCTCTGTGTAAATTCGGAGACACTTAATTAACGTTGGTTTTTTTTACTGGTTCCTCATTAAAGAATTATCTTTCAACGTCGCAGATGGGAGTCCTTTGCTATTTTTGGCCCTCGCTCTTCGCAAACCGTCCCGGTCGACAGATCGCGTGTTGCGCGCGTGCGTGCGTGGGTGCGCGTGTGAGTGTGTGCGTGCGTGTCTGTGTGTGTTTGTGTGTGTGTGTGTGTGTGTGCGTGTGTGTGCGGGAGTGCATGTGTGTATGTGTGTGTGCGTGGGTCTGTGTGTGTGAGTGTATGCGTGTGTGTATGTGTGTGTGCGTATGTGTGTGTGTGAGTGTATGCGTGTGTGTATGTGTATGTGTGTGTGTGTGAGTGTGCACAGCAGCGTCCCCACAAACATTGGTGGATTGAGTGACCATATTTTTTTTGGGGGGTTGGGGGGGGGTGGGGAGGGGTTATTACCCCCCGAAAGTGATCCACCAATCGACTAACAATCAGGTTCCTACTTACTGCTGGAAAACAGCGTGTATGTGTGTGTATGGTGTGTGTGTGTGTGTGTGTGTGTGGTGTATGTGTGGTGTGTATGGTGTGTGTGTGTGTGTGTGTGTATGTGTATGTGTGTGTGTGTGTCTGTATCTGTGTGTGTGTCTGCATCTGTGTCTGTGTCTGTGTGTGTGTGTGTGTGTGTGTCTGTGTCTGTGTGTGTGTGTATGGAGTAAGAAAACTTGCCTAAGGACTCGCCCGGGAATCAAACCCAGGTCCTCTCGCTTGCGAGGCGAGGCGAGGGGATGGGGGGTGGGGATGGGGTGGGGGGGGGGGGGGGGGGAAGACTCGAAAAATTTCGAGAAATGTTCCAGAGAGCGAGTGGGTATTTGCTTCCTGTCTCCACACCAGTGATTTATTGGGGGTAGAGGGGGGGAGGCAGAGAGTGGGGGGCGGTTTGGGGGGGGTGGGTGGTTGGCGGATGGTGGGGGGGGGGCGAGAGAAGTCAGCAAACAGCGGGACACGTTTGAGAAAATTGCAGAGAACAAAATCGCTTCCAATTTTAAGAGCGCTGTTAAACACAGCTGCCGGGACTTTATGTGTTCTGCTCACATGGGTTTCATTACAGGGGTTGATGGCCTAGTCATTCATTAGGAGTAAATATTACATATTAACTGGGACCTCATCGGACTCCATCCCCCCCCCCCCACCCACCCACCACCCTCTCTCTCTCTCTGCCTCACACGCACACACACACACACACAAACCAGCCCCACACACCCCCCACCCCCCCCACTCCAGTTAGATTCCTTGGTCGTTCCGCTCCACTAAGTTTCTCTGCTTCCCTCTCGGCACGTTAGGACATCGTAAGAAGTTAGAGAGCAAACCCTCGCGGTTGCCAAACTTCTGTTCCGCAGAGAATTGATGGGAACGAACCCGAGAGAGAGAGAGAGAGTGGAGGGGGAGGAGAGAAGGAGTGGGGAGGGGGGGGGGGTTGGCGGAAAATAAAAGGCTTTAAAGTGAGTCAAGAGAACAGAACGACCCAGTGATGGAGTCAAGCGCAAAGCTTTAATCTGCGTCGTCGCTGTTGTTCTGTGCTCCGCAGTGCATGTGGTTTCGCCCCAATGGCCATAAGTGAGATCATGAGCCTCATTGCTATTCAGGACCCGGTTCCATCCAAAACACAACGTAACTCAATCAAAGCAACCGGTTAACAGAAAGCGGGTCCCAACCTGCACTGACCTCTCTCTGTTGTTGTCTATGACTTTGTTTTATCATCATCGTAAGCTCTTCAAGGTGATAGGGTTTGAGACACAGTAAAGCTCCCTCTACACTGTGCGTCCACACTCCCAGGTCAGGGTTAGAGACACAGTAACGCTCCCTCTACACTGTGTGTCCACACTCCCAGGTCAGGGTTAGAGACACAGTAACGCTCCTCTACACTGTGTGTCCACACTCCCAGGTCAGGGTTAGAGACACAGTGAAGCTCCCTCTACACTGTGTGTCCACACTCCCAGGTCAGGGTTAGAGACACAGTGAAGCTCCTCTACACTGTGTGTCCACACTCCCGGGTCAGGGTTAGAGACAGTAAAGCTCCTCTACACTGTGTGTCCACACTCCCGGGTCAGGGTTAGAGACTCAGTAACACTCCCTCTACACTGTGTGTCCACACTCCCGGGTCAGGGTTAGAGACAGTAAAGCTCCTCTACGCTGTGTGTCCACACTCCCGGGTCAGGGTTAGAGACACAGTAAAGTTTCTTGATTCTGGATCAATGTTAAGGGTTAAACCCACCGAGACTTGTCAGGATGTTTAGGATTCTTTTAAAGATGTTTTTAGGACAGAAAGGGACCGGCCATGTCTTTTTGAGGCCAATTGGAGGAGCCCGTGAGTGTGACTGCCCCTCGTGGCAGCTAATGGGAGATGGGGCAAAGGGGTGAGTTTCACTGCTGGCTTTACACACGCTCACACTCACACTCAAATGCACTCACACTTGCACTCGCTCACACTCACTCAAACACACACACACACTTGCATTTACACGGCGCCCTTCACACAGGGCAGCGTCTTGGAGCGATTAACACTGACTGAGCTGATTAATAATAATAATCCTGACATTTGACACAGCGCCTTATCACGTCGTCGAGACGTCTGAAAGCGCTTCACAGGATACACTGTAAAGTGAAGTGACTGTGTGTTTGTGGGCTTGACGCTGAGCCGAGGAAAGAGGGAAGGTGACCATAGGCATGGTTGAAGAGATATGCATGCACATACACATACACACACACATACACACACACATACACTTACATACATACGCATACACACACACACATATATATATACACATTCTGGAGTGCACGGCCTGAAAGGTCGGTGGCAACAGATTCAATAACAACTATCAAAAGAGAATTAAATAGGCACTCGAAAAGGAAAACTTGCAGGGCTGTGGGGTAAGAGCGGGGAGTGGGGCTAGTTGGGGTGAGAGTGGGGGAGTGGGGCTAGTTGGGGTGAGAGTGGGGAGTGGGCTAGTTGGGATAAGAGTGGGGGAGTGGGGCTAGTTGGGGTACGAACGGGGGAATGGGACTGGTGGCTCTTCCAAAGAGCTGGCATAGGCGCGATGGGCTGAATGGCCTCCTTCTGTGCTGTAAGATTCTGTGATTCTCTGTACACGTGCATTCAGCCACACACAGATTCTCTCCTTGCAATAAATCTGCCCCAGGTTCTGATCTGACCCCTTGGCCCCCCCATCCTCCACCCCCAAAAATGCTGCCCCTTGTCCCACCTCCATCGGCCGTGTGGACCCTCATCATTCGCGCTCCCCCCGGGTTTGCGAAGGCCAATAGTTGCCCTTGAGATTCCCAGTGTGACGCGGTGAGTGTGACCCTTGAGATTGCCACTCAGCTCTGTTAACCCTACAACCAAAGCCCTAACGGGGAGGGGGTTCCTGGCTGGACAGGCAGCGGGAAAGCTTAGCCAGAAGCGCTCTCTCTCTCTCTCTCCCTCTCTCTCAATGGCCAAGCTATGTGGGTTTAGCTGGTTAGACTCCAGCAATTACCCCAACGCACACTCTGGGCTCCCCCTCCAAACCTTGGCTCTCGCCAACCTCTGCCTAATACTCTCCGGAATTAGGTGAGCAGAGGGACGTCCCTCGAGAGAGAGAGAGAGAGAGAGAGAGAGAGCGCATTCCATTCTGGGGTTTCCAGGTGTATGTGGGATGCGGGGAATCCTCAGTTGGGTTTGGAGACCCTCAAGCAACGGTGATGGGTTTCTGCGTGTGTCAGACCCAAAAAAAACACACTCGTCGCCCCGAAACCCTGGAACTCTCTCTCTCAATCCCTTCCCCTCGGCCCCTTCCCTTCCCTCCTCCACTCCCTCCCCCCCCCTCTCCCCCCCCACCTCTCTCCTCTCCCCACTTTCAAATCTCGTCTAGAGACCTTCCTTTTTTGACCGTGTTTACGGTCACCTCCCCCACCTGCCCCCCGCCCCCACCCCCCCCCCCCTCTCTCTCTCTCTCTCTCTCTCTCCGGCTGTCAAGCGCTCCGGGACGCTACCCCGCGTGAAAGGGGGGGGGGGTGATATAAATGCAAGTTGTTGTTGTTCCAACGACATGGTAAAGGCTCTGTAACGAACACAAGGATGAATTTTATCCTCGAGGGTTGGAGGGTGCGGCGCGAGGTGGCGCCCTCCAGCAGCTGCACTGAGCAACAGCAGCCGCCGTCCTCGATCGAGAGAGAGAGAGAGAGAGGGAGAGAGAGGGGCAAATTTAAACCGGTTTTTCTCAGTGAATCTCACTGTAAACTGGACAGAGCAGACTGAAGGCTCTCCGCTTTGCCCCAATCCCCGCAGCAGCAAACAGCCTCTCGTTTCAGCATCGGAATCTGCTTGGAATTTTCTTGATGATTATTATTATTATTATTCGCATTCGTACTCGAGGAGTCCTGTAGCTCAGGTGGGGGGGGGGGGGGGGTGTAGGGGGGTTAGAGACCTCGCCTCGCCAAGCGAGAGGACCTGGGTTTAATTTCCTTACTCCACGCACACGCCTTATAATAAACCCTCAGGAAAAAAAATGGTAATAAAATTGGTCGCTCCAAACCGCGACTGTTTGCGGGGACGCTACTGTGCGCATTTGCCTGCCGTGTCTCGCCCTCAAAGCACGCAGTCACTACGCTTGACAGTATGTTCTGAGAAGCGCTTTGAGACGTCTCGAAGGCTGTATCAAACGCGAGGATTATTATTATTATTGTTATTATATTTTCCCGTTCGTTATTTGAGAGACGACGTGTGCAGATGTCAAGTCGACAGCACTGAAATGTCTCGAGGAGCTTTACGGTACATTGCTGGGAAGGCAGAGAAAGCCACGCAACAGATTATCGGCCGGGACACCGGAATAAAACTCCCTTTTCCTTTCCAATAACCCAATAATAATAATAATAATAATATTCCGCGCATCTGATACAGCTCTTTATCGCATCCAATGCCTTGGGACGTCCTCCCGATGTGAAAGGCGCAATTCGAGTGTCATTCTGTTGCTGTCGCTGTCGTTGAGAACGTCCAAAAGCGCTTCACAGGATATACTGTAAAGTGTAGTGGCTGTGTATTTTGGGAAGCGCTTCGAGACGTCTCCAACCACGTGATAAGGCGCTGAAATAAACAAACAAACAAACAAACAAACAAATAACTACTAATAATAAATTGGTCACTGAAATTCACGGCTGATTGTGGGGACGCTGCTGTGTGCAATTGGCTGCCGGGGTTCGCCCGCAAAATACACAGTCACTGCACTTTACAGTATGTTCCGGGAAGCGCTTTGAGACGTCTCGAAGCCGCGATAGTTGATGCTATTACGGAGTCGGTCCGTGTGATCTCCGGGGATGTTGCGGATGAAAGTGAAGTGAATGTGACTGACCATTAGAGGTCACCAAACACCGCACATTTTTCTGAGCTGACGGTGGAAGGTGTCTCACAAGCCATCGATCTCTCTCCTGGAACCACAGAGGTTCTTTACAGCACAAAAGGCAGACGTTCGGATCATCTGTGCTGAGCCAACTCCATTAACACCAATCCCAGCTCCACCATTCCAAAGCTCCGGCTCATTCGGAGCTCCGCCGCCCGCAGACTGACCCGGATCAAACTCCGTCTCCCCCCATCTCGCCAGCTCCGGCCCGGGCTCCCCATCACCCAACGGATCGACTTCAGGATCCTCTCCCACTCGTGTTCAAACCCCTTCACTCCCCGGCACCTCCCTCCCTCCCTCCCTCTCGGACCTCCTCGCTCCCCCCAATCCACCACCCGGTGTCACCAGCACCGACCGGCCTCCTGCTCGTTCCCTCGTGCCCTCCGCCCCCACCATCGGAGGTCGCGCTTTCAGCTGCTAAGCCCCGAAACTCTGGAACGCTCTCCCTCAGCCCCTCCGCCTCGCCCCCTCACTGCCCTCTTTCAAGTCCCGCCTGAAAGCCCTTCCTCTTCGACCATGTTTAAGAACCACCTCCCCCTTCGGCTCGGAGTCAGGCTCCGCCACTGTTAAGCTCTGAGACGCTGCCCTGTGTGGAGAGTGCTGTATAAGTTCAGGTTGTTGTTGTTGCTGTTACCTTACAGCACAGAAGGAGGCCATTCGGCCCACCGCGCCTGTGCCGGCTCTGTGCCCAATCAGTCCCACTCCCCCCGCTCTTTCCCCACATCCTCGCAAGCTTTTCCTTTTCAAGTCCCTGTCCAGTTCCCTATCGAAAGTTGCTAATGAGTTTGTTTCACACCAGTCTTCCAGGCCGTGCGTTCCAGACAGTAACGGCTCTCCGTGTAAAAATGTTTCTCCTCATCCAACCGTAGCCCAAAGCTAACTCCCTTTTGGGTTCTTATCTCGTTCCCACATCCTTAACCGCTCTGCGGACCAGTCACTGGGGGCAGGGAATCCTCCCCCTCAGCACTGTTAACCCCACAGCCAAAGCCCTAACTAACGGGGAGGGTGGTCTTGGCTGGACAGGAAAGCTTGGCCAGACGGCGCTCTCCCTCTCTCTCCCAATGGCCGAGCTATGTGTGGGTTTAGCTGGTTAGACTCCAGCAGTTATCCCAACACACACTCTGGGCTCCCCCCCCACCCCAAGTCTTGGCTCTCGCCCAACCTGCGCCTAATACTCTGTGGAATTAGGCGAGCAGGGGGCGTCCTCCAGGGGGAGGGGGAGAGAGAGAAAGAGAGAGAGAGAGAGAGAGAGCGTATTCCATTCCAACAATCACTCTCTGGGGTTTCCATGTGTAGAGTTTCTTCCGTGGTGTCCTGTGCGCAAATCGTCCAGATACGTGCACTAATACCTCCTGGCTATGTGGCGGCCTTGCTGTGCTGAAATTGGTTGCTTTGTCTTGCTACAAAAAACAGTCACTACACTTCACGGCCATTGATGCGAATCAGTGGTTTCTTTTGACGAGGAAACTCACAGACGGGTAAGAACCTTCAGGAGGGTAACGTACGTCTCCGAGTGCTTAACTTGGGGAGTCCGGTAGCGTACAGCGCTCGCCTCGCAAAGCGAGAGACCTGGGTTCGATTCCCGGTGGGGCCAAATGTTGGGCAAGTTTCCTCACTCCACACAAACCCCTGATAATAACCTCTCAAGATAAAAAATAATAATAAATTGGTCACTTGAATCCATGACACTACAGTCACTACACTTTGCAGTATATTCCGTGAAGCGCTTTGAGAGGAGACGTCTCGAAGACGCGATCAGGTGCTGTATCAAATGCGAGGGTTATTATTATTATTATTATTATTAAGTGACGGAACACGATGCTGAGCTGGGGGGAGGGCGGGGATGTGACCGTAAAAGGTCTAAAAGAGGGGAAGGAGGGGGCGAGGGGGATGGTTTTGGGGGGGGGTGTGGGGTGGGGGAAGAGAGGTCCAAAGTTTCGAGGTAGAGTGGCTGAAAGCGTGGCCCCTGATGGTGGAGCGGAGGGGACGAGGTATAAGCAGATACCACAACAATCCCACCTTAGTGGTGGCTTCCAAATTCCCGAGCGTCGATGGTTGGGAGTGAGGGACGGGGAGGGCATTGAGGAGGGAAATGGATGGACTCCAGGGGGCCGTGAGAGAGAGCATCCTCTGCTCTGTGGATGGTTGGAGCAGCCGTCATCTTCCTCAATCCCCCCCCGACCTGTAGGTGTTGACTTGGGAGCCAGGATTCCTCCAAGAGACTCGACATCTTCATGTGCGAGACGAAGAGCGAGCAGCGAGACACAGACGTGCACCATCCATTCTCTCACCCCCACCACCCCCCACACATACGGGGTCCACTATCCACCCCCACCCCCCCAGCACACGCAACTGTCCCATCTTTTCACACGCACCACACACACACACACACACAGTCACTTCACGGCTGCAGCTTCACATGTCCCCCCCCCCCCCCCAACCCCAAGACACGACTGAAGGCCCAGGACCGAGTCCGTGCGTTGATGCTTCAATCACAAGTGATTTATTTTGGTCAATTTTCGGGAGATCGTTACACGTTAAGAGACGAGACGAGAGGAGAGGACGAGACCTTCACGTCGCCCCGGGGCGGAGGTGAACCTATCGCAGCGAACGTGTGGCTGTGCTCAGCCCCGAGGTTAATGCTGGAGAGACAGAGCGAGAGAGAGAGAGAGAGAGAGAGCGCGAGGCTGAGCTCCCGAGCCCTGGCTTTAGCCCGGACGTGTCCGTGCGTTTGATACGCCGCCTTCTCACGTCTTTCGAGATGTCTCGAAGAGCTTTGAGGTGTCCCGCGATATACAGGGGTTCGTGCTCAATGCCACCTTGGTAAAAAGGGGGGCGGTGTGTGGGGGGAGAAAGGGGGTCAATACCCCCTCGGGGAGCTCGGCACAACCCTTGACGTCTGTCGGCAGATGGCGACGGGGAGCAGTGCTCCCGAGTGGTGGGGATCGGAACAGTTCAGGTGGGACAAGGTGGACAGCCAGTGTCAAGCCTGGGGGAAAACAAGGGGGGGGGATGGGGGTAATGCTCCCCTCTCTCCTCCCCCACCCTCCCCTTTAAGAGCACCTTCCCCACCCTTCTTTAAGAGCGAGCACCTTTCGGTGACAACCCACTGAGCTGCCCACAACACAGCTCCCCCCCCACCCCCAACCCCTCCACCCCCTCCAAACACTGACCCAGCGAAGAAAGCCCCGTTCCTCCTCTCTCCCCCCACCACCGCCCATCCTCAAATCAAACAAGGCATCAATCTCCCGATTACTGGACTGGACCGAGCTTGGGAATCGGAAGTCCCTGGGAAAGCTCATCGACCCAAAACGTTGACTCACTTTCCTCTCTCCATAGATGCTGCCTGACCTGCTGAGCGTCTGTAGGGACTTGCTGGCGTTTTCTGTTACCCATTGGATTTGCAGAATTAATGTGGAATTCGACCCCCCCCCACCACCCCGTAGAGCTTAGTGGGAGAGAGAGAGAGAGAGAGAGAGAATATTGGAGTAAAGTATTCCCAACGGAAATAGCAGGAAGGAGCGAGGATCCTGCTTCTCTCAGTGCTTTGGGAAACGTCCCTGAATTGGAGATTTGGGGGGGGTGGGAAGATGCAATCTACCATCTTGCCTTAGAACCCCCCCACCCCCACCCCCCCACCCTCACCCCCTCTGAACAGTGCATATTACAACCACAGTTTACATTTTCTTAGAAAGTCATTACAATGCAGAATGGAATATCGGAGAGAAAGAAAGAGAGAGAGTGAGAGGAATGTTTGAGGGATGGGTGTCCTATCGGAGTAGAGACCATTTGATCTGCTCCTTGGCTGATTGAAGGACCTGAAGGGGAACACAAAGAGGAGGGAGATAAGCGTGTGAACTGATTCAAAAACTCCCGCTGACCTTATCCTCACCGCCATGTTATTTTAATTAAAAGAATAATAATAATGTGGTCACTCAAACCACGACTGCTTGCGGGGACGCCGCTGTGCGCAATTGGCTGCCGCGTTTCGCCCACAAGATAAAACAGTCACTCCACTTTATGGTATATTCTGTGAAGCGCTTTGAGACGTCGCGAAGATGTTATAAGGCGCTGTGTCAAATGCAAGGATTATTATTATTATTATTATATAACTGCATGTTGTTGTTCCTGCGAGAGGTTCCGATCACCCTAACACCCAGATGCACCCACCTCACAAGGTCTCAGCTCAAAGACCGGTCACGGGCAGGGAATCCTCCCCCTCATCTCCCGGTAACTCTGCAAGCCAAAGCCCTAAGCAGTAGGGTGGTCCTAACTGGACTAGCAGCAGGAAAGCTTAGCCAGACAGAGAGCTTAGCCTCTCTCCCCCCCACTGCACCCTCCGCCTCGCCCCCCCCCCCCCCCCCCCCCCCCCCTGCACCCCTCTTTTAGATCACGACTGAAGTCCTTCCTCTTTGCCTGTGTTTACAGTCACCTCTCCCCACAACCCCCCCCCCCCCCACCCCCACCACCCTCCCACCGGCTCAGCGTTGGGCTGAGCCATTGTCGAGCGTTCCCGTGACGCTGCCCAGCGCGAAGGGCGGTGTTTAAACGCGAGCTGTCGCTGTGCCGTACCTGAGCCACCGTTTGTTCCGTCAGAGGGACGTCGTCAGCCTGTGGAGATGAGGAGACATTTAAATGCACGGCACGTGCTCCCCAGGCCCCAGCAAGCACCCGTCCTCCAGACGAGACGTTAAACCGAGGTCCCGTCCGGCTGGTCGGGTGGGGGTTAAAAGATCTCCCGCGACGCTATTCGGAAAGAGAAGGGACTTTCTCTCTCTCTCTCTCTCTCCCCCCCAGTGTCCTGGCTGACAATCCCCTAAATAAATTTGGTCACTCACTCCACGGCTGTTTTGTGGGGACACTGCTGTGTGCAAACTGCCTGCCGTGATTCGCTCACAAAATACACAGTCACTACACTTTACAGTTTCATGTGAAGCCAGGCCAGTTAGGGGTGAAATCAGGGGTAGTTTTTCACCCAAAGGGCAGTGGGAATCTCTCTCTCTCTCTCTCTCCCCCAAAAGGCTGTGGGTTATGGCTGGATCCAGTTACATTGTCCAGACGGGGGGGGGGGGAGAGATGTTTGTCAGGTCAGGGGATCAGGGGATACGGGGCAAAGGGGGGTAATTGGAGTCGAGATACAGATCAGCCGTGATCTTATAGAATGGTGGAACAGGCTTGAAGGGCTGAATGGCCTCCTCCTGTTGCTACGTTTCTAAGGGCTTTGAGACTTCTCGACGACGTGATAAGGTGCTATATCAAATGCAAGGATTATTATTATTATTATTACTATTATTATTATTAAGTACCTCATCGTTCCAACACCAGCTACTCCCCAGACCTCTCGCTCCTCCGGGCTCAGGGAGACAGAGGATTCGATAACAACTTTCAAAAGGGAATTAAATAGGTTCTTGAAGAGGAAAAATATGCAGGGCTATGGGGAGAGTGTGGGGGAGTGGGACTAGTTGGGGTAAGGGGGGGGGGGGGGAGTGGCGCTAGTTGGGGTAAGGTCGGGGGGGAGTGGGACTAGTTGGGGTAAGAGCGGGGAGAGTGGGACTAATTGGGGTGGGGGGGGGAATGGGACTAGTTGGGGAGAGAGTGGGACTAGTTGGGGTAAGAGCTGGGGAGAGAGTGGGACTAATTGGTGGCTCTTCCAAAGAGCCAGCACAGGCACGATGGGCTGAATGGCCTCCTTCTGTGCTGAAAGGTTCCATGGTTCTATGAAAGGGTTTTCAGGAGAATGGCCAACTCAATTCAAGGGAGATTTTCCCCAGACTTTCCCCTATAATTCTGCCCCCACCCCACCGCCCCCCCACCTCACCCCGACCTTCAAAACAGTTGGAACCACAAATCAAGCGCTCTTACTCTCAATGCCACTCGCTGTACCACCTGCTGAGGATCGCTTTCCAGAATAACCCTGTAAAACAGTGAGGAAAAGGTTTCCTTTGGGAGTTGGACGTAATTCGCCCTCTCGCCTCTGAGTCAGAGGGTCGTGGGTTCAAGTTTATATCCTGTATCTCAGTATATTCTGTGAAGCACTTTGAGACATTTCAAAGACGTGCTGTGCGCAATTGGCTGCCGCGTTTGCCAACAAATATACAGTCAATTCACTTTACAGTGTGTTCTGTGAAGAGCTTTGGGACGTCCTCCCGACGTGAAAAGCGCTATGTCAAATGCAAGGATTATTATTATTATATCCTGTATCTCAGTATATTCCGTGAAGCACTTTGAGACATCTCAAAGACGTGCTGTGCGCAATTGGCTGCCGCGTTTGGCCCGCAAAATACAGTCACTACACTTTACCGTATGAAGCGCTTTCAGACGTCTCGAAGACGTGATAAGGCGCAGTATCAAACGCAAGGAATATTATTATTATTATGGTCAAGCCTCTCCCCAAATCCCTTAACGGTGACAGAGTGCGATTGCTGACGTACCCCCCATCCACAATCTCGTCGATCGCCAGAAACAGCCCCTCCATATTGTCCAGTAGTGCTCGCTTCTCCACGTTTTTCCTGCCAAAAAAAAAATGTTTTACCGACTCACTTTAACGGTAGGTGTGCAAGAGTGCGATTCCGTGGACGTGCCTATGAGCAAGGCATCTGTGTGTACGTGGGTGTGTGCGTGTGTGTGTACACGCGGGCGAGAGCACGTGTGGTGGGCGTGTGTGTGAGAGCGCGAGTGAGCGAGCGAGCATGGGAATGCAAGGTGAACAGCTGCACAACACACGATGAAGGCAGGCACTTGGCAGACATCAGGTTAAACTTGCCTATTTCTCGTCCCAGAGCCCTTTCCCGCCGCTTACGCTCAATTTTCTTAACGGGGCCTGTGTTCACAGGCTCCAATGGCTTCCTATCGCCAAATGGGTCAATCTCAAGATCCTCACACTTGTCTTCAAATCCCTTCGCTCCCTGGCCCCTCCCTTGCTCTCCGACCGGCTTACCCCCCGCAACCCACAACCCGTTGCCTCGGCCCAGCTCTCTCCGGGCTCCTGCTTGTCCCTCGTGCGCCCCCCACTCCACCACCGGCGGTCACGCTTACAGCTACTACACCCCGAAACTCTGGAACACTCTCAGTCAATCCCCTCTTCACCTTGCCTCCTCCTTCCCCATCCGCGCCTGAAGACTTTCCACTTCGACCGTGCTTAAGAACCACCGTCACCCCTCCCCACCCCAGGCTCGGAGTCGTGCTCCAACACTGTCAAGCGCTCCGGGACGCTACCCTGTGCGAGGGGGCGCTGTGTAAATGTAAATTGGTGTTGCACGGCAAGCACAGCCTCAAACGAGGCACAAACTTCCGACATTGCAATAATTCCCTGCTCACACTGCAGAGTCTTACCTCAACATCTGGCTCAGGGAATCAAAAAGGCAATTCAGTACAGCCACCAGCATCAACTGCACGAGAGAGAGAGAGAGAGAGAGAGAGAAGAAGGGGGGAGAGGAATATTATATATTAGATATTTCAATCCTGGCTATTTTTGGAGCTATCAAAAGGTCCAGAGATTTTAGTTTGAGGAGATAGAGAAATAATCCTCTCAGTCCAATTGTGCTGAGAATATTAACTCTTTTGAAAGAGCGCATTTTTGCGTAGCCCGACATCTCATCGTGATTTGATAATAATAATCCTTGCCTGTTATCGCGTCTTCGAGACGCCTAGAAGCGCTTCACAGGATACACTGTAAAATTCTTCCCCTCACCCCCACCAGCAACGGCTCCCATACCAATAATCCTTGCGTTTGACGCAGCGCCTTATCACGTCTTTGTGACGTCTCAAAGCGCTTCACAGGACACGCTGTAAAGCGAGTTGACCGTATATCTTGTGGGCGACCGCGGCAGCCGATTGCGCACAGCAGCGTCCCCACAAACAGTCGTGGTTTGAGTGACCAAATTATTATTATTATTTATTTATTTATTTATTTATGTATTTTGTTTTGAAGGGATTGTTACCCCCGGAATAGCGATCCGCCAATCGACTCTTAACACCCGGGTTCCTACTTACTGTTGGGGAAACAGAGGCGTGTGTGTGGAGTAAGGAAACTGACTTAGGGTTTCACCCCGTCTCAACCGGGGAATCGAACCCGGGTCCTCTCTCTCTTGCGAGCGCTCTAACCACTACTCTACCGGACTCTGTTTATAGTTATTACCAACCACGTTAACCTCACTTACTTACCTCATTCTCATGAGAGCTGCCAATTACGTAGAAATACAAGTCGATGTTGCTCTTGTATACGACTGTCATCCCGTCCAGCAGGGCGATTTCACCTGGAGCAACAAGGCAGGTAATTCACGCACAAACCAGAGTCTCAGGCGGCTTTCTCCTTCACTCCCTCAGCTTGTGTCTTGCGCTGCGCTGAGTGAGCTACGCCAGTCACCAGCAGAGCTCACCCACCCCACTCTCTCAATAAGACACGCGTGAAGCCACGGTGTAAAGGGGAAGCAAGGGAACCTTTAAAACGTCTGACACGGACCAACAACCCAATGGAGCGGGTTTGACAGGTTCAATGGCCCCCTTTCCTCACGGAAGGAGCTATGCAAATGTAATTTTGTTGTTGTTTTTGTTCCCGTCCCCTAGCCTAGAGTTGATTTTACTTATTCCATGGTTAATTCTCCCCCCACCCACCCCCCCACCACCCCTCACTCCCACCAGCAACGGCTCCCGTGACAATAACCCTTGCATTTGACACAGCGCCTTATCACGTCTTCGAGACGTCTCAAAGCGCTTCACAGGACACGCTGTAAAGCGAGTTGACCGCATATTTTGTGGGCGAAACGCGGCAGCCGATTGCGCACAGCAGCGTCCCCACAAACAGTCGTGGATTGAGTGACCAAGTTATGATTATTATTATTTATTTGTGTGTTTATTTTTTTGAAGGGATTATTACCCCTGGAATAGCGATCCGCCAATCGACTTAACAACCGGGTTCCTAGTTACTGCTGGGTAAACCGAGGCGTGTGGAGTAAGGAAACGTGCCGAACGTTTCGCCCTGACGGGAACCCAGGTCACGCAAACACAGAATCTGAGCCCCACTCGAGAGAGAGAGAGGAGCCATGACTTACTATCCGTCCGGTGGGTCTTGTTGAATATGTTCTTCTCAAGCACCTTCTGCTCTTTGACTGACGGGTACGTCTCATCGTAGTACTGGGCAGGGGGAGAACGAACAGCGTGTAAGTGGATCACGATCGCTCTGAGATGCTCACAAAACCAAAGGCAAAATAAGGCAGACGTTGGAAATCTGAAATAAAAGCAGGAGTCGCTGGGAACAAACATGCTGCAGCATCTATGGAGAGAGGAAAGTGAGTTAATGTTTCAGGTCGATGACATCGACCTGAAACATTAACTCACTTTCCTCTCTCCATAGATGCTGCCTGACCCGCTGCGTGTTCCCATCGACTCCTGGTTTTATTTCAGGCTCCACAGTCACTTCGCTGCTGTGAAGGGATTTAACGCCCCCTGATAACAGAGGGAGTTTTTTTTTTTTTACAGACAGATTTGGGGGAACAGGGATTGCCTTCACATAAATAGCCTTTGGGGCCATAATGGGTCTAATAACAGCATTGAAAAAGGAAGTGGTTTAACCCACAAGGAAAAATTTTTCCGTGCGGCGCAGAGGTCCAGTTGGGGGAAGAGAGGGACTGGGATCAGATCAGGTGATTACAGTGAGCAAGCCAGCAGCACACGGGCGGAATCAGATGAACGAGATGGCTTCTTTCCGCGCTGAAAGCCTTCTGTGACTGAAGGGGACCCACGATTGAGTTAGAAAGGTTCCCTTAACTAATTTGTGCGATTGCCAGGTCGAGCGCAGCACCGAAGCGTCTCGAAGCGCTTCCCCGGTGATTGCCGCCGAGGGCAGTGACTGCATTTGTCGAGTAAAGCGTCGGGACGATTTGATCGCAAGTTCCCGCAAAGCAAGCGAACGTCCCTTGTACTGAAAGGATCGGTGACCAGGACGCAGGGAGAGAGAAACCCCTGACTCTTTTCCTGTTGCATCACGGGATCTTTAACACCTGGAAGTGTAGCTCAGTCCTGTAGCTCAGTGGTTAGAGCGCTCGCTTTGCAAGTGAGAGACCTGAGTTCAATTCCAGGCAGAGGGTGAAACCTCGGGCAAGTTTCCTTACTCCACACAGAGCCTAATAATAATCCCTCCAAAACAAAAAAATAATAAATTGGTCATTTTCAACCTACGACTGTTTGTGGGACATTGCTGTGAGCAATTGGCCGCCGCGTTCGCCCACAAATATACAGTCAATTCACTTTGCAGTGTGTTCTGTGAAGCGCTTTGGGACGTCCTCCCGACGTGAAAAGCGCTATATCAAATGCAAGGATTATTATTATTATTATTAAGGCAAGACCGCCAACAACACAGCAGTCCGCCAGCGTCACTGTGATCCTAATGTGAGGCTTTGAACTTTTAAGCGCACACTTGAGACTGCTCCTGACTGAACCGGGCCGACAAGCGACAGCGATATCACACGTGCAGTAGAACGCCAGTAAGAACGCGGGGACAGTACCTTGGCGAACAGTCTCTCACCGTCGTTGTCCAGGATGAGGATGGCTTTCACCGTGTACAGGGAAGGTTCCTGCAAAGACATTCCAGCCAGCGTTAGTCCTCGTCTCCCCGAGGCATCCACCAGCCCACGCACTTACATTAACCCAGAAACTAGACCAGATCGAAGGCTCTAATCTGTGATAGTGATGGAAGCAGGTATCGTGGCCGTTTCCGAACACAATACAATACAAAATGACATTTACACGTTGGGAGGACGTCCCAGGGCGCTGGACAGTCGGGGATTTGGACTCGACCCCACAAGGACAGCCGTTCGTTCTGTTTGCTACGTTTGGAAGAACGGCTAATTGTGATGATTTGAAGTGGGTTTGAGGATCAATTCGATCCCAGTATTAAACTCCAGCTCACATCTCCAGGCCAGAGCTGGGGGGGAGGTGGGGGAAGGAGAGTAGAGAGAAACGAGACCTTGTATAACCCATCAACACTCAATCCCTGTTCATCTTCCGGAATCTTCACAACGTCACGTGGCGATGGCAATCTCGAGTCAAAGTTCTGTGATGCACTGACTTCCATTAGCTACAGCCTGAGTGTATGACAGAACTTCAGCTTGGGAGCCAGTCTCTCTTCAGCCTTGGGGGTGGGAGGGGGTGGGGGAAACTTTGCTCCGGAGACCGGGGGGCAGGGGGGGTTGTGGGTGGCGTAGACATTCACTTTATCTCACCAGCAAGGCACACGCAGTTACATAGCCCACAGACCTTTTCACAATGGGAGGACATCTCAAAGCGCTTCACATCACACAGCTGGCCAGGTGTCCTTGCTAGGAGCGGAGTGAGGGAGAGGGTAGGGGAGGAAAGGTGATCAGACAACCACGAGGCTGTGGATCGACGAGTCAGTGAGGAATGCTTGCTTTACGGATCACAATTCCTGTTTTCTCCTGCAGGCAGGAGCTGCAAAGCTGCTGGGCAATGCCAGTGTAGTACGCACGGTATAACACACAGACCAGATTAGCCGAGTCTATTTTTAGGTTGAAATACTAAGACATTCAAGCGCTGAAAGACTGCACATTGCTGTGGACCGCAGACTGGGAGACACCCAGTAAGGTCAATATGGAAATATTCCAACGAAAATGGCTTCGTAGTCACGTCAAGCGAGCGGGGTGAGAAGCAAGCAACAAGGTGTCTGTGTTTTTATCGTCCTTTCCACCTCGAGCAGTGCTTCACGTTCATCAATGTAACGCTCAGCGGTCTCGTAACGAGATGCTGTCTTGCGCGAAGGCCGCTATATAAACTATATGTTGTTGTCGACTGAACATTACTCCTGGCACCTCCCTACCTGCTTTCTCCCCAAACTCCACTACCCGCTGGCTCTGCTCGGCTGGCTCTGACCTCCTGCGCGTCCCTCGTCCCCAGCAATTTCAGCCACTACACCCCCAAAGCTTTTAAACGCTCTCCTCCAATCCCTCCGCCTCGCCCCATCCTTCCCCTCTTTTAAGATCACAACCGAAGAAGACCTTCGTCTTCGACCGTGCTTACAGTCACCTCCTCACTCCCCCCACTTGGCTTCAGGCTCAGCTACTGTTAATCGCTCCAAGACACTGCCCCAATGAAGGCCATTGTGTAAATGGGAGTCGTCGTTGTGTGGTGACCATTTACTCTAGACAAACTCGGCTGATCAAAAGTCTAATGAATCGGCCGCTCATCTCACTGTTGACTGTGGGACAGTTATGGTGAGGCTCCCAACCCCAGCTCAGGTGCAAAAGTATGGGATGCCATCCTGATGTAAAAGAATGTATATATTTTGCCCACAAAATCCGCAGTCAATTGGCTTTACAGTGTATTCTGTGAAACGCTTTGCGACGTCTCAACGCTGTGATAATGCGCTGCTCGCCCTAATCCAAGCAACAATAATAATAATAATCCTAGCGTTTGATATAGCGCCTCACCACATCGTTGAGACATCTCAGAGCGCTTCGCAGGATATACTGTAAAGTGAATTGGCTGAATTTTGTGGGCAAAACCCTGTAACAGGGATCGTTTCGAGTTTAAAAGAAGTCGCCTCTTATCAGAACACAAGTCAGCCAACCATTCCGTGAATAGCGCTCGGATTCTCTAGGAATGCCGAAATGTACGGCAACAACTTGCATTCATATAGCGCCCTTCATGCGGGCTAGCGTCCCGGAGCGTTTGAAAGGCGCAAAGGGATGAAGCATAGTCCGATCAATCAGTTGCTCAAAAGCCCGTGGGAATAACGGGATGGCCTCTTTCCATTCTTGCGCCACGTATCCAATTTAATGTAGTTCGCAACTCACGCTATTCCGTGCCAGAAGCCACAAAAACAGATCAATCGCCCGCAGAGGTCTTGAATTACAAGAGAACTTGCTGCGCGGCTCAAATCGCCATCGACTGTAGTGACTGCACTTTTCGTAAGCAACCGATTTGCATGCAGCAACGATCCGCGAATAGTCATGAAGTGAATGCCAGATGTTTACCACGTGTGTGTGTGTGTGTGGGGGGGGGGGAGATTGTCGACCAGGGGACACCGAGAAAGACAAACTCCCTTCTCTCCCCTCCCCCAGACAGCCCCTCAGGACGTTCAACGTCCACCTGAACAGTGCACAGACGAGGGGGCCGTTGGGGGGAAGACAGCTTGGTTAAACTCTTTCCCCAAAGAACGGCACCGCCGACAATGAGGTGCTCTCTCTCTCTCCCCCCAGCATCGCACTGGCGCATCAGCCAGGACTGTGAGCTCAAGAGTCACTGAGGAGGGGGGACAAGTGGGGGAAGAGTGTAGAAGAGGAGGGAGGAACCTCCACCAAGCCTGAACCACCCCCAAACCCAGAGTGCAAGTGCCTGAGCCACAGGCTGACAGTTTTATAGGTAGGGGTGGGAGTGGGATTGAGGGATGGAGAGGGAGTGGGATTGAGGGATGGGGAGGGAGTGGGATTGAGGGATGGGGGGGAGTAAGATTGACGGATGGGGGGTGGGATTGAGGGATGGGGAGGGAGTGGGATTGAGGGATGGGGGGGAGTAAGATTGAGGGTTGGGGGTGGGATTGAGGGATGGGGGAGTGGGATTGAGGGATGAGATTGAGGGATGGGGGTTGGGATTGAGGGATGGGATTGAGGGATGGGATTGAGGGATGGGGGTGGGGGAGTGTGATTGAGGGATGGGGAGGGAGTGGGATTGAGGGATGGGGGGGAGTGGGATTGAGGGATGGGGGGAGAGGGATTGAGGGATGGGGGGGAGAGGGATTGAGGGATGGGGGGGAGAGGGATTGAGGGATGGGGGGAGAGGGATTGAGGGATGGGGGAGAGGGATTGAGGGATGGGGGGAGAGGGATTGAGGGATGGGGGGGAGAGGGATTGAGGGATGGGGGGAGAGGGATTGAGGGATGGGGGGAGAGGGATTGAGGGATGGGGGAGAGGGATTGAGGGATGGGGGGGGAGAGGGATTGAGGGATGGGGGGGGGAGAGGGATCGAGGGATTGAGGGATGGGATTGAGGGATGGGGGTGGAGAGGGATTGAGGGATGGAGGGGGGGATTAGGGAGAGAGAGAGGTTGTCATTTATTAAGAGATCAACAGGACAGGGAAGTAGCTCCAACCCCCTCTCCCAGCTGGTCCTCTCCCTCCCTCCCTCCCTCCCTCCATCCCCCCCATCCTGCCCTCCCACTCCCGGGCTGAGGTGGTTACTCGAGCCCGAGGCTTTGGCAGCAGAGGCCGAGTGGGAGTAGGCCTCGGCTCGGCTGGGTGGGGGTCCCGGGCGGGGAAGCAGCGGGGCTGGCGCCTGGGGCGGTGCGCTGGCGGGAGGAGGTGGCGGGGAGGCCGGGGAGAGGGACTGGCGAGGCCGGCGGCGGGCGGGTAAGAGCCGGGGCAGCGCCTCACTAACCAGCAGCAGCGCCTCCATCTTGCGCATCCCTGTCGACGTGGAGGCGGCACGAGGGGGCGGGGCCGGCCTCAGCCAATCGCGCGTCGCCGGCTGCTGTCAGTCACCCCGTCCGACCAATCAGCGGCCGCCCTGCCCGATCCCGGGTCCCGCCCGCCACCGCGGTCGCGTCACTCACACGGACCTGTCCAATCAGCGGCCGCCGCACCCGCCGCGACCCGCCCACCGGGTGCGCTGCCAATCACCTGGCCGCCAGCTGTCAATCAAACGTCTGACCTGTCAATCACTGCTCAGTTGTCTCCTCCCCCTCTCCAGTCAGTGATAGTAATAAAATAATAATAATAATAATAATAATAATAATCCTTGCATTTGATATAGCGCTTTTCACGTCGGGAGGACGTCCAAAAGCGCTTCACAGAACACACTGTAAAGTGAATTGACTGTATATTTGTGGGCGAACGCGGCAGCCAATTGCGCACAGCAATGTCCCACAAACAGTCGTGGATTGAAAATGACCAATTTATTATTGTTTTGGTTTTGGAGGGATTATTATTAGGCTCTGTGTGGAGTAAGGAAACTTGGCCCAAGGTTTCGCCCTCTGCCTGGAATTGAACTCAGGTCTCTCACTTGCAAAGCGAGTGCTCTAACCACTGAGCTACAGGACTCCGCTAATATTCCTTGCACTGGATACTGCGGCTCATCACGTCGCCGCAACGTCTCAAAGCGCTTCGCCGAGTAAGGCGCAGTGACTGTGTATTTCGTGGGAGAAACGGGACAGCCGATTGGGCACAGCAGCGTCCCCACAAACAGTCACGTTTCGAGTGACCAAATTATTATTATTATTTTATTTATTATTTGGGGCGTGGAGGGAGGAGGGTGGGAGGTATCATTACCCCAGGAAAAGCGATCCGCCAACCGACTAACAACCGGGCTCCCACTTACTGCCGGGTAAACGGAGGCGTGTGGAGTGAGGAAACTTGCGTAAGGTTTTGCCCTGCCCGGGAGTCGAACCCGGGTCCTCTCGCTTTAACCGCTATGCTACAGAACTCCACAAACCAGCAGGATCTGATATACTGTAAAGTGTAGTGACTGTGTATACAGTGGGTGAAACGAGGCAGCCAGCGATTTTTCGCTTCACGGCGTCCAGCAGCGAGTTCCACCTTCTCACTGGGCCCCTCTACGTGAAGCCATTCCTCCAAGAATCCCTGCATGGTTGAAGAGGCGTAGGAAGGTGGAGGGATTGTGATGGAGAGGTCCAGATAATAGAGATTGCGAGGCCGAGGCATTTGGGAGAGGAAAATTCCAAAGATCGGGGACTTCTTCAGACTAATATTGGTGTAGTGAAGGTATCTTTCAGTTCCTTCCTGAGACCAGTCTGTCAGTACGTCAGCCTGGCTCAGTGGTTGCACTCTCATCTCTGAGTCAGAAGGTCATGGTTTCAAGCCCCACGTTGACACTTATTAAACCGAGGTCCCGTCTGTCTGTTTCGGTCAAGGTTGAAGATCCCGTGGTGCTATTCGAAAAGGGAAGGGGGTTTCTCTCTCCCACTGTCCTGGACAACCATCCCCCAAATAAAAAAATAAAATTGGTCACTCGCTCAATGACTCTTTGTTGAACACCGCCTGGCGGAAAACTGGCTGCCGCGTTTCGCCCGCAAAATACACTGTCAAACCATTTTACCGTATATCCTGTGAAGCGCTTTGAGACGTCTCGACAACGTGATAAGGCGCTGTATTATTATTATTATTATTCTCAATAGCTGTAAAATGATCGATGCCTCTTAATCATTTCTTCGGGGAAATACAGTCATTGGGGTAAGTCCGCGGCGGGGAATTCTGAATCAAAAAGTTGCAGAGCTCCTTTCTGGGTAACCAAAAAAACTCGTGATACCATTACAATGTTTAATAAGTCTTCAGAGAAATGATGGTACTTTTTTTTAGATAATAGGGTAGATATCACAACGTTTTAGTCACCTTGTATTTTCAAGTAAAAATTGCCTTTTCGTGAAGAAGAAGAAGAATAAGAAGAAGGACATTGTCTTCTCTGTCGAGATAATGTGTGGTTTTCCGCACAAAATATTTATTGCATAACTAGTAGGAAGTTTAACAGAACTTACAAGCAAGCTGCGTTTCACAATCATTCGAAACTATACAGTAGGGGCAGCGGGTGGTAATGAGATCTGTGCCCCCCCCCCTCATCTCAGTACTATGAGAGAGCGGGTTATAATACCCACAGGGTCAACACAGGGTAGGAGGAAAGACCTAAAATAATAATAAATAATAATAATAATAATAATCCTTGCATTTGATACAGCGCCTTATCACGTCATTGAGACGACTCAAAGCGCTTCCCTGTAAAGTGTAGTGACCGTGTATTTTGTGGGTGAAACACGGCAGCCAATTGCGCACAGCAGCGTCCCCACAAACAGTGGTGGATTGAGTGACCGATTTCAAAAAAAAAAAAAATGTTTTTAAGGGATTATTACCTCTGGAAAGCCAATCGACTAACAACCGGATTCCTATTTACCGCGGGGTAAACAGAGGCGCGCGTGTGGAGAAAGTTAAACTTGCCCAAGGTTTCGCCCTGCGCCGGGAAACATTCCGAGGTCCAGGTTGACTCTTTGTCTCTGTCCTCCATTTGGATTGCAAACACCACTTGTGCTCTCAGTGACTCAAACGGGTAAATCCACTGACTCTCCCACAAACAGCTATAAATTGTAATGACTGATTTTGTCTGGGGATTGTTGGCCGGATATTCCCCCTTCTTTTCCAATAGCTCTGTGGGATCTTTAACGTCCACCCGGTTTAATATTTGAACCACCGAAGGACTGTGCCCACCAACAATGTGGGCACTCCCCCTGGCACTGGGCTGGAGTGTTAGCCTAGAACGAGAGCTCAAAGACCCTGATGTGGGGCTCGAATCCACAGCCTCTTGCCCCACCGGGGAGAGTGGGCGAGGGAATGAGCCAGGTCTCACTTGTTCATTCATGCCTTGCATTTAAACACAGCGCCTTATCGCGTCGTTGAGACGTCTCAAAGTGCTTCACAGGTTATACCATAAAATGTAGTGACTGTGCATTTTGTGGGCGGAACGTGCCAGGCAATTGCGTACAGCAGCGTCGCGCAATCAGTCGTGGAGTGAGTGACCCGTTTTATCTAAGGGATTGTTGGCCAGGATATAGGGTGGGGGGGTGGGGGGGTGGGGGCGAGGGGCGGGGAGGGAAGGGGTTGAGAGAAACATCTCTCATCCCCCCCGCGAGACGTTAACGTCTGATCCGAAGTTCAATTTGTCATAAAGTTAATAGTAAAACAAACTGGGAATGAAATGGACCCAGAGACTATGTCCCCAATAGGTGTGGCCAACTGTTCATCCATCCTTTATTGTGACACGACTGGAGAGGGAAGTGAAAGCACTATTTTCAGAAATTATTGGGGATTTGAAATCCTCCTTGAAATGTTCCTCATCTCACTCAAGACCTAATAACTGAACTTTTATCATTTTCTCTTCCCCCCCACACCCTTGTTTCGTTGGTTCACCCTTCAGTGTCTATTCGTGTGAGATAATAAAACTGGCCTCGGAGTTCGAGGCAGAATCTTATATCTAATAATAAACCTTGCATTCAGTATAGTACCTACAGCATTAAAAGGTCTGAAAAGACTTCACAGTATTCACTGTTGAGTTTTAGGGACTGTGTGTTTGTAGGAAAAAGTATCGGCCCATTTACGCAGAGCAATGCCTCACAGATAACCTAACAGTTAACAGCGCCTTATTATGTCGTTGAAACGTCTCAAAGGGCTTCACGGAATATACTGTAAAGTGAATTGACTGTGTATTTTGTGGGCGAAACGAGGCAGCCAATTGCGCACAGCAGCGTCCCCACAAACAGTCATGGATTGAGTGATCAAAGTATAATTTTTTTTGGAGGGATTATTACCCCAGGAAAAGTGATCTGTCAACTGAATAGCAATCGGGTTCCTACCTACTGCTGGGTAAACAGAGACATATGGAGTCAGGAAACTTGCCCAACATTTCGCTCTGCCCGGGGATCGAACCCAGGTCCTCTCGCCTACGAGACGAGGGAACTAACCAACACACAACAGGACTCTACAATCACCAGTGTATCTTGATCGGTTGTCCTGGCCAACAATCCTTTGGATAAATCGATCATTCACTTCAGGGGATGTTTGCAGGGGCTGTGCTCTCCACGAATCAACAGCTGTGATTACTAACAAAACACACAGTCACTACGCTTGACTGCAGAATCCCGGGAGGCATTTCGAACGATTCTGACGTCGAAGGAGTTAGATGAAATGGAAGGATTGTTGTTCTAACACAACTGGGCAACGCATGACCACTGAGTGGCCCATCCACTTGCCTGAAGGACCTCTTGCAATGGGTGGGGGCATTGACTTTGACGTTGGCCCTCGTTCCCCGGAGTGTTCAGGAAGTTGAGAAGCCGCCTCAGCCGGAAGTTTTGTTTGAGGCTGATAAATATTGCAAGAGTCGTTCAGTTTAGGCCTCCCATAACCTTTGTGGTTTTGACGCTGAGAGAAGAGAAGAGAAGTGTAGGACTCTAACCAACTTTATCCGGCCAGAAATTAAGTTGCGCAATTTTGCAGAACTTTTATCAACGTTTCTTCCCACAGGAGCCTACAGGACGTGAAGGATCCCGACCTCTTGTCCCCTGGATTTACCAGAGCTGAACAACAGCACGGCACTCCATATCGACCTGTCCGCTCCCTCTGCTCAGCGGGCTCCGACCTGCTCCAAGTCCTCCATCCTGCCCGCCCCACCATCGGAGGTCAGGTCTTCAGTCTCCCTACCCCCACCCTTTGGAACTCCATCCCAGTGTCCTTTATATAATCGCCCAACCCCACCCCACCCAACCCCCCACCCCTCCTCCCCTCCCCCAGCACTCTCACATGGATTAATTGGTGAAGAATCCTATAGTTTAGTGGTCAGAGCACTCGCCTTGCAAGCAAGAGCCCCGGGTTCGGTTCCCGGGCTGGGCGAAATGTTGGGCAAGTTTCCTCGCTCCACACGCCTCTGGTTGCCCAGCAGTAAGTAGGAACCACCTTGGTTATTAGTCGATTGGTGGATCGCTTTTACGGGGCTAAAAATTCCTTCAAGAAAAATAACAATAATAATAAATGGGTCACGTCAATCCACGGCTGTTTGTGGGCACGTTGCTGTGCGCAATTGGCTGCCGCGTTTCGCTCACAAAATATACAGTCAATTCACTGGGTGGGAGACATTGAAATCTTAGCTTGGTTTGGAGACCCTTAAGGATGGTAATGGGTTTCCGCAGGTGTCAGACACCAGGCTGGCCAAAACAAACGACCAGACAACATCAAGTGTTGTGCCTGTATTGGCCAACACATTGCATTGAGGCCTTGAGCCTTAGTCTTCCAAGAAAGACTCCACGGGGCCTCCTAAGAAAGATGTTGATGGTGTAATAATAAACAGAAGTGTGTGGATTATGAAAACTTGCCTGAGGTTTCGTCCCCTCCTGGGAATCCAACCCGGATCCTCTTGATTGTGAGGTGAGCGCTCTAACCACTACACTACAGGACTCCACAGGTGTAGTGCGAGGATGGTCAGGTGGGGATTCTGGAAGGATCAGATGAAATGGGTACAAGGGTCTGACCTCTCTTGATATCTCTCACGTAACCTGTTGAGGCCTTTCTCCAGGTTGTCCAGGTCAGGAGCAACATTCCAACTCACATAACCTTCACCTGTTATGCTTATCAAACGCACCGCGTCGCTCAATCAACTGTGGATGCTTCCTCAGCCCGGCCGTCAATCAGCAACGAATGAGAGCCAAGAGGGAAATTACCTGGAAACCCCTGGGATTGACGTGACCTTAGCTCCTTCCCCCCAGGACCAACCTACCTGTTAGTTAATTAGTTAGTTAGTTAGGGCTTTGGTTTGTGGGGTTAACAGGAGCTGAGGGGGAGGATTCCCTGCCCCCAGTGACTGGTTGGTCAGCCCTTCCTGCCGATGAGCCAGGCCGGGCTGGTCTGTCATCAGCAGTGAGCGGCCTGGATTCCTGCAGACCCTCCGGGCTCAGGAACGGGAGTCGAGACCTCCACATAGGGCTGTGGCTCGATTCCCACAACCTATTGCCAGGTGGGTCACCCTGGGGTCAGTTCAGCTCCGAGGAGATCCCACTGACCTCCTTCCCCCAGAGACCACGGGGCCCAGAGACCACGAGGCCCAGAGACCGCGGGGCCCAGAGACCGCGGGGCCCAGAGACCACGGGGCCCAGAGACCACGGGGCCCAGAGACCACGGGGCCCAGAGACCACGGGGCCCAGAGACCACGAGGCCCAGAGACCCCGGGGCCCAGAGACCACGGGGCCCAGAGCCCAACGAGTCTCGATAAACAGAGAAAGGGATTCTATTTCTTGGAAGTCGGTGGTTGTGTAAGTGAGTAGAATGGGGTAATGGAGTCCGGAGACCTGTGGCTTCCTGAACCGACAGACGTGCTTCACTTTAACCCTTTCTTTGTTGGGGCCTCACCCAGACGCCCAAAGCACCCCCCACCCCCCTCCCACCCCCCCACCCCCCTCCCACCCCCCCACCCCCCACCCCGGTCTCCCCCGGGCAGACTGTTCCGCCTTCAAACGCTGCGCGATTGCGGAAACGTCTTAATTTTAATTGTAAGAAGCCATTTTAAGAAATCGTAACTTCTTTCCAAATTAACAACAGCAGCAACAGCTATAATAATAATAATAATAATAATAATAATAATAATAATAATAATAATAATAATAATCCTCGCCTTATCACGTCTTCGAGACGTCTCGAAGCGCTTCACAGGATAGAAACGCGGCAGCCAATTGCTCACAGCACCGTCCGTCCCCACAAACGCTCGTGGATTGAGTGACCAATTCATTATTATTTTTTAGAGGGATTATTACCAACGGTAAAAGCCATCCGCCAATCGACTAACACCCGGGTTCCCGCTCACTGCCGGGCAAACAGCGGCGTGGGTGTGGAGGACGGAAACCTATCTAAGGTTTCGCCCTGACCTGACCCGCCTGGGATTCGAACCCGGGTCCCCTCGCTTGCGAGGCGAGGGCTCTAACCCATACGACTGAGCCAAGCGGAGACCTCGACACACAAGAGGAGACGCAGGAAAGTTAGACGTGGCCACCGACGGCAGCACAACCACAGACTGAGGTTGGGGTTTCGGTGGCCACCATGTTGGGCTGAGGAGACCTGGGGCTGGAGCGCGGCACACGCCAGCCACAGACACACGGCTGGAACCTCCGGCGTGTTGGACAAACCTCGGTCAGAAACCACCATAGCTCCCAAACCACCAGCTCCCCAGCCACACGCACACACCCCCACACGCACACACACACACAGACTCAGCCACACACACACACTCAGCCCCCACACCCCCCCCCACACACACACACACACTCACACACACATTCAGCCACACGCACACACTCAGCCCCCACCCCCCCACACGCACACACTCACACACACATTCAGCCACACGCACACCCCCCCCACACGCACACACACACACTCAGCCCCCACCCCCCCACACGCACACACACGCACACACACACACACACTCAGCCCCCCCCCCCACACACACACTCAGCCACACACACACATACACACACACTCATACTGACACACACAATAACACACACACAATCACACTCACTCATACTGACACACACACTCACACACACACACACGTACTGACACGCACACAGAATCACACGCTCACTCATACTGACACACACACACACACACACCCACACACAAAGCCCCTCAGTGTGAGTGATTGGGTCAGACCTCACTCCGGGAGAGAGAGAGAGAGAGAGTGAGTGTGCCTCAGTGAGCTGCCGGGGTCTTCGTGTCCTGTCTCATCAGCCGCGTAACCGTTCACAGTTATCACAAAGTTTGTGACAATAACAAACAGTAAACTTTGCATTTGATACGGCGCCTTATCACGTCGTTGAGACGTCTCAAAGTGCTTCACAGGATATATATGAGAGATTTAAAGCCCTACACACACACACACACACTCACACTCAGCCCCACACACACACACGCACACGCACACGCTCAGCCCCACACACGGACATCCAATACCATTCTAGTGAGGAAAAAAACACCGTAGCACTTCACAGGAACCGCGGAGTCCTGTAGCATAACGGTTAGCACCTGCGTCTCGCACGCAAGAGGACCTCAGGCACGTTTCCCTACGCTCCGCACCGCTGTTTACTTTGCAGTCGGTAGCAACAATATATTACAATACATCCTGCGAAGTGCTTTACGACGTCTCAACAACGTGGATAAGGCCCTGTATCAAATGCAAGGTTTATTATTATCATTGTTCTTATTATTGTAAAGTGTAGTGACTGTGTATTTTGCGGAAGCCAACCCCTCACGGCAGCGTCCCCACAAACAGTCGCGGATTGATTGAGTGACCGCGTTTTTATTTGGAGGGGTTATTACCCACCGCCCCCCCCCCCCCCCGGAAAACGATCCGATAAGTCGACTAATAACCGGGTTCTAATTTACTGCTGACTAAACAGAGGCGTGTGTGCGCGCACGTGTGTGTTTATGTGTGTGCACACGTGTGTGTGTGTGTGTGTGCATGTGCGGAGTAAGGAAACTTGACTAAGGTTTCGCGCTGCCTGGGAATCGAACCCGGGTCCTCTGGCTTGCGAGGCGAGGGGTCTAACCACTGCCCTACTTTGGGACTCCGAGGTGTACGTCGACCGCTCAATCCACAGGTCAGTCACGACGTCAGGAGCTGACAAGGTGCCCAGGGGTAAGTGGGGGGCGTGTGGAGAACGGTGCAGGAGGAAGCCATGAGCGTCCAAACTCAGCACTTCTCCATTCGGCGCTGTCTTTCGCAAACCTGATTGGAAAGCACCACCAGAGACGCTTTGCCTCTGACACCTGCGGAAACCCATTGAGTCTCCAAACCCAACTGAGAATTCCCTCAGTTTCCCACCCACACACGGAAACCCCAGAGATAGATTGCTGGAATGGAATGCTCTCTCTCTCTCCCTCTCCCTGGAGGGACATATCCTACTTACCGGTTGGCCACAAAAATCCAAAACCACATGGCTTGACATTGGTATCGCTGTCTGGCTAAGGTTTCCCATTGCTGGTCCAACTAGGACCACCCTACCCCTTAGGGCTTTGGCTGGCGGGGTTAACGGGAGCTGAGGGGGAGGATTCCTTGCCCCCAGTGACCGGTCTTTGAGCTGAGGCGGGTGCATCTGGGCGTTAGGGTGACCGGAACCTCTTGCAGGAACAGCGACGACGACAACATGCGGTTATATGATAATAATAATAATCCTTGCATTTCACACAGCGTCTTATCACGTCTTCGAGACGTCTCAAAGCGCTTCACAGGGTATACTGTAAAGTGGAGTGACCGTACATCAGACTCCGCCAGCGTTAAGCGCTCTGGTACGCTGCGAAGGGCGCTATATAACTGCAAGTTGTTGTATATTCTCTCACGGAGGCTCGCGGCACGGAGAGCTTCGGGTGCGAGCTGAACGACTAGGTTTGAAGGTGTTAAAAGAGATTTGGAGCTAATTCGGATGTAATATAAGTCGAGGTTGAGTTTCTAAAGAGCCCTTGTATCCGCACATTCCCCAGATTGTGCCAGTGAGTGTCAGGAACGCACACCTTGCGAGATGTCCTGGGCTTTAAGAAAGAGATCATTGTTTATCTTTTTTTTTGGCAGCAGGAGCTGAGGGAGGGAAGGAGGGAGAGAGGGAGGGAGGGAGGGAGGGAGGAGAGAGAGAGAGAGAGAGAGAGAGAGGTAGGAAGTGATGGATGGTCGGAAAAAGATAGAACGAGAGATGGGCAAAGAGCAAAGACAGGGAGTGGGGTGGGGGGAGGAAAGGGGAGGGATTAAGAAGGAGGAGGACGAGGGAGGTGAGGTGAGGTTTTGCGGGGAGTCGAGAGAACGATCGAAAAAGGGCAAAACAGGACAGAAAATCCACGGCTGTTTGTGGGGACGCTGCTGTGCGCAATTGGCTGCCGCGTTTCGCTCACTAAATGCACAGTCACTACACTGCAGCATATTCCGTGAACCACTTTGAGTCGTCTCAACGACGCGATAAGGCGCTCTGTAACACGATATAATACAATACAATAGAATATAATCCTGACATTCGATACAGCACCTCATCACGCGGTTGAGACGTCTCAAAGCGCTTCACAGGATATACCGTAAAGTGTAGTGACTGCCTGTTTTGCGGGGCGGAATATATGATAAAGTGGATTGGCTGTGTAATTTGCGGGGGTGGGGGTGGGGGGAGGGGGGCGGCGAAACGTGTATCGAACGCGAGGATTAAGGAGAGCGAGAAAGGAGAGACAAAGGATAAAGAGTGGGGAGGGTTGAAAATAAAGTGGAGGAAAGGGGGAGGAAGTTCATAGCTCTGTTGAAAACTCCGGCCGGGGATGTGGTTTGCAATGACACCGAAGCTGTTACTCGACTCCAAATTCCTTGAAGTGCGCGGTGACTGTCAGGAGACGGGAGCGGAGGGTAGATCTGAGCCCACAGGCTGCCTTGTGGCTTCCCTCCACCACAGCGTCAGGCGGAGATAAGCAGAGAGGGGCAGCGAGGAACACGGCCAAACCCACTTATGCAACAGCGTCCAGCTGCCGAGCCAGTCCCAACAGGGACTGCGCAGTTCCTCATATCTCCCCGCGTACCCGATTCCCCCCTCCCCATCCCACCTCTCACCCCCACCCCCCCACTCCTCCCCCCACCTCTCTCTCTCTCTCTCTCTCTCTCTCGTCCTAAACCGCGAGACAAGCGAGAACGAGCGGTAGAGGCACTCGACGCCGCAGCGATGGGCTGGTAAGGAACCTCGACTGCGCCGTAATTAAGCCGGAGTGCGGGGGGAGGTGTTGTGAGGTCAGGCAGCCGATAAGGTTGTCGTTGTCGTTAATTGAAGCACTCGCTTTCAGACCCGGGCGGTGGGATTCTGCCCCGCCAGGTCAGGGCTTAACCCTCCAAAATACACAGTCACTTCACTTGACAGTGTAGCCCGTGAAGTGCTTTGAGACGTCTCGGAGGCGTGATAAGGCGCCGTGTCAAACGCAAGGATGATTATTATTATTATGATTATTATTATGATTAATTCCGCGCCAATTGTGCAGCGTTTGGCAAATCGTTGAATTCAGCCTTAATTAACGTCAAATTTGTTTGTGGGTGTTTTTACACCCCCCCACACCCCCCTCACACCACCCCCCCACACCCCACCCACCCCCACCGCGGCTCTTAAAATAAATCGGCGGCTAAACTTTGAGCGTGTGTGAGAATCCGTCTTTCGGGCGAGACGTTAAACCGAATTGTGTGTGTGTTCCCCATCCCCCCCCCACCCCCCACCACCCCCACTCCCCGCCCCATCCCGTCTGCGCTCTTCGGAGTTAAAACTTAAGACCGCTCGTAAAGAGAAGAGAAGAAGTGTGTGGAGTGCAAGGATTAGTATTATTATCCGATGCAAGGATTATTGATTATTGATTATTCAGTGGTTTCATTTTTTTGATCAGTTGCTTCGTTGGTTGGTAATTAGTTGGTTGTGTCCATTCCCCGTACAGTTCCACTGTTTATTCAAGGATTTATCTGTTTGGCTGCGTACGCGCGATATAACAGTCCTCGCATTTGACACAGCGCCTTTTCACGTCGTCGCTCGCGACGCCTCAAAGCGCTTCGAAGGACGTACCGCAGAGCGAATTGACTGTGTGCTTTGCGGAGCGAAACCGCGCTGTGTGTTTGTATAGTGTGATAATCCTTGCAATCTGGCCGACCTCAACGCGTCGAAAAACATTTTGCAGGGTTTTCGGCCAAGTTTCGCGGGTTTTACTCGCGAGCGAGAGCCCGAGCGAGCGCGGCAGACAATCTGTTGAAACAACCCCCTCCCACCCCACCCACCCCCCCACCCTGTTCCACTCCCCACCCCATGATGGTTCGGCGCTCGATTAGCGCTCAATAACAACGGTAGCGATGGTGAAATGTAACAAGAGTGTCAACCAACGCCTTCGGGAGATCAGGAGGAGGGAGAGACAAGGGGAACAGAAAGCCTCGGCTTATCAGCGAGGGAGTGAAGTGTGCGTTGGATAAAGCAGCCACATCAGCAACTGTTTCAGGGTGATATGAGACCTTCTGGGGTTATCAGCGACACATTTCAACCACCTACCCATCAGCCTGAGCTGAACCATTTCAGAGAGAGTCTCTCAGCTCCGCGTCTGCAGAGGTTCCTTCGCGACCGGATCAAATATTCCAGCGTTTAAATAATAATCATCGTAATAATACTCCTTGCATTTTATCGCGCCGGGTTTCAGAGTGCGATGGACCCCTCAAAGTGCCTCGCAGGATTTTACCGTGAGTGTCAGTGCGGTCACTGAAGTGTGGGGCGGTTGAGTGTGGTTGTGTGGTGACTGTGTGTTTTGTAGGCGAACGCGGCAACCAATTTTTTGCGCCCAGCAGCAATACAACAACAGCAACAACAAGATTGCGTTTATAGAGCGCCTTTCACGTCGGGAGGACGTCCCAAGGCGCTGGACAGTTGGGTCAGGACCCGAGCATTGGGGGGATATGGTCAGGGGGAGGGAAGGGAGGGAGCGAAGAGGGGGTAGAGAGTCGAGAGGGGAGCTGAAGGCACGGTCTAAGAGAAAGGTCTTGAGACCGGCCTTGAAGGAAGAAAGGGAGGAAGTGGCGAAGGCACTGGGGGATGGAGTTCCTAATATTGCTTCCTAATACTACTACTACTACTACTACTAATCCTTGCATTCGATATAGAGCCTTATCACGTCGTTGAGACGTCTTAAAAGCGCTTCACAGGATACTGTAATGTTTCACAAGCAACTGTGAAGTGTAGTGACCGTTTCTACTGGGCGGGGCGGGGGGGAAATCGGCTTCTACTTCCCACCCCCCAAAAGTAATAATGATCAAAACAAATCCGGGGGAATCGCTTTCCGGGGATAGTAATTCCTCCCGAAAATATTTCGGTCGCTGAATCCACCACTGTGTGTGTGTGGGGGTGGCGGGGGGGGGGGACACGGCTGTGCGCAATTGGCTGCTGCGTTTCGCCCGCCAAACGCACGGTCACTCCACTTTCCGGCGTGTCCCGCGAAGCGCTTTGAGGCGCCTCGAAGGCGCGATGAGGGGCCGTGTCCAACGCGAGGATTCCTACGGTTCTCTTCTGTGGATTGACGGCGTTTTCCATCTGTCTGCCTTCGTGCGCACAGAGACCTGAGCCCCGGAGACAGCGGCGACTCTGTCCTTTGGTGAATGTGTTCCGCGAACCGGATTCTGCATCTTCCCGGAAAAGCAGAGGTAAGCGGACGTGGGAATCCCATAAAACAGGCAAAACCCCTCACTCCGTACCCGGTAATACCCCCCCCCACCCCTTCGTTCCTTTATCTCGCTCCTCAACACACGTGCTTCTGACCCACAAACTCACGTGCGCTCAGCCCAGTGCCTTCGGGACGTCCTCCCGACGTGAAAGGCGCCCTCCGAAAAGAGAAGCGAGTTTTCTCCCTCGCCCCGTGTCGCGGCCGACAAATCCACCCCAAAATAAAATGGGTCGTTAACTCCATAAGTAGGAACTCGGGGGATCGCTTTCTGGGGCTAATCATCCCCTTCCACCCCCCCCCCCCCACCCCAAGTATAATTTGGTCGCTCAATCCACGACAGTTTGTGGGGATGCCGCTGTGGGGCAATTGGCTGCTGCGTTTCGTCCACAAAATACACAGTCACTACACTTTACGGAAACTCCTCGCTGACGAGACGTTAAACTGAGCTCCACAGCTCCCGCAGCACTGTTCGAAAAGACAAGGGAGTTTCTCTCTCTCTCTCTCTTCCGCCCACTGTCCTGTCCTGGTCAACAACCTCCCCCACCACCACATAAAAAATGGGGGTCATTCAATCCACGACTGTTTGTGAGGGGGAAGGGGGGCGGGGAGGGGAACGGGACCCTACTGCGCGCAATCGGCTGTCGCGTTTCGTCCACAAAATACGCAGTCACTACACTTTGCAGTATATTCGTAGACACGTCTCGATGATGCGATAAGGCAAACAACAACAACAACTTGTGCCCTTGGGGGGCGAGGGGGGTGGTGGGGAGGCGGGGTTGGGGGGGCGAGGGGGGTGGTGCGGGGAGGAGGGGTTGGGGGGCGCGAGGGGGGTAGTGGGAGAGGGGGGGTTGGGGGGTCGAGGGGGTGGTGGGGAGGGGGGGTTGGGGGGGGGTGATGGGGGAGGAGGGGTTGGGGGGCGAGGGGGGTGGTGGGGGAGGGTGGTTGGGGGGTCAAGGGTGGGTGGTGGGGAGGAGGGGTGGGGGGCGAGGGGGTGGTGGGGGAGGGGTGTTGGGGGGTCAAGGGTGGGTGGTGG
The DNA here is from genome assembly GCF_018977255.1 of Callorhinchus milii. Lineage (NCBI taxonomy): Eukaryota > Metazoa > Chordata > Chondrichthyes > Chimaeriformes > Callorhinchidae > Callorhinchus > Callorhinchus milii. The sequence goes on from NW_024704768.1 coordinate 1,480,042, forward strand.
GGAGGAGGGTTGGGGGGGGCGAGGGGTTGGTGGGGGAGGAGGGGGGGGGGGCGGGGGGTAGTGGGAGAAGGGGGTTGGGGGAGCGAGGGGGTGGTGGGGGAGGGGGGTGTTGGGGGGCCAGGGGGTGGGGGTGGGGGTGACGGTGGGCACAGTCTGTACCAAACGCAAGGAGTGCTATGATGATTGCGGTGGTTATTGTCTCGGCCTCACTGGACGTTTGCTGCCACAGGTTCCCAGGTGTGGTCCCCAGCTCCTAGACCTGGCCACTGAGGCGAGTGGACCTTTCATGATGCCCCCTTGCCCACCCCAGCAGGGCAGAGCCCTGGTGTCTCACCCGCTTCAACCCGAGACGGAGCAGGGCCATGGGGTGGAGGTGGAGTTGAGTTGGCAGGAGCTGATGTCGATCGCGGAGCTGCAGGTAAGTTCGGAACAATATTGTTTATTTGTTTGTTTGTTTATTTGTTTATTTGTTTGTTTGTTCGCTCGCTCAGCTGGTTGCGTCTGACACCTGCCGAAACCCCTCACCCCTCTCAAGAGTATCATGACCCTGGCGTTTGACGCAGCGCTTCATCACTTCGTCGAGACGTCTCAAAGCGCTTCGCAGGACGCACTGTAAAGCGTAGTGACCCAGAGCGCTTGGCAGTGGCGGAGCGTGACCCTGAGGGGGAGGGGGGGAGGTGACCGTAGGCGACTGGTCGAAGAGGGAGGTCTTCAAAGCGCGACCTGGAGATAAGGGAAGGAAGGGGACGAGACAGAGGGAGAGTGTGACAGAGTTTCGGGGCGTAAACATGGAAATCCAACAGATAGATTGTTGGAATGGAATGCGCTCTCTCTCTCTCTCTCTCTCCCCCCAGAGGGACGCCTCCTGCTTACCTAATTCCAGAGAGTATTAGGCGCAGGTTGGTGGTGGGGGGAAGCCCAGAGTGTACGTTGGGGTAACTGCTGGAGTCTAACCAGCTAAACCCACACACAGCTCGGCCATTGAGAGAGAAAGAGAGAGAGAGAGAGAGAGCTTCTGGCTGAGCTTTCCCGCTGCCAGGACCCCCCTCCCCGCCAGGGCTTTGGCTGCAGTGTTAACGGGAGCTGAGTGGGGCGGGTTCTGAACGTTTAGGTTGACTCGGGTACGTAGGTTCCGAACAATGAACTCATTCAGGGGCTGAATGGTGATGGGGGGAGTGCGGGGTGTGGGTGTGGGGGGGGAGAGAAATAGGTGAAGGGATCTACAGAGAATGAAACATTGCCTGTTCTGGACTAAAGAGATGTGTCATTGTTCTGCCGGAGTATCTCTGTTGCTCATCTGCACTGAGATCTTGTTCTGCGCTCACTCACACTGCGCTGCCTAATCTCACTCCCCCCTCAATCCCTTGCGATAACTCCCAGCGCACATTTTAAAAACAATTAGATATTCTTTTCGACGCACAGCGCGGTGGTTAGGATCCCGGCAAACATGTTCGCAGGTAATCTCTGTCAGCGTAATACATACAGTAATCCTTGCATTCGATACGGCACCTTGTCACGTCATCGAGACGTCTCAAATACCGCCTGGGATTTTGACTGTGAAGTGTAGTAACTGTGTGTTTGTAGGCTTAACAGGGCAGCCCATTTGTGAAAAGTACCGTCGTGTAAAAAGCCATGAAGGGAGCGACCAGTTTTATTTGGGAGGGGTGGGGGGGGTGGGATTTGTCAGAAACTCCCTTCGCTTTAGGAATAGCGCTGCGAGATCTTTAACGTCCCCCCACCCCGTGAACAGGCAAACTGGGAGTGAGGTCTAACGACTCATCTGAAGGATGGCATCGGAGTGTCAGCCCAGACTGGTAGCGCGAAGTCCCAACTTGGGGCGCGAACCCACAGCTTTTCTGACTGACACCTGTAAGCACTGGATTTGCGGGTGAAAGGCTGGAGAGTGAACAGACTCCCACACACGTACACCGCAAACAACCGGTTAATTGGAGGGTAGTTGGCACTGGTCGAAGAGGAAGGTTTTCAGGCACCACCTGAAGATGGGGAAGGAAGGGGGGGGGCGAGGCGGGGGGATAGAGGGAGAGAGTTCCAGAGTTGTTTCGTATGGAGCAAAGCAGGAGCCGGTGTTTGGGACCGAGAAGGGAGTTTTCTCTGTTGCCGGGAGCACAATGGCTTAATTGTGTCGCGGTATCAGACCTGTGGAACGACATGGGAAACGCAGACAAAAGGACATTGAGAAGCAACACACATCCATCGCGAGCAGCTTACTGAGGAATTCTCCTGCCTCGCCTGTCCTTGCAGGTTACACAGGGCTTTAAAATCGTTTTAACGATAACAGTCCTTGCATTTGATATACTACCTTATCACTGATCAATTTCCACCCACGTGGAATTGCAGTGAAGTGGAGTGACTGTGTGTTTTGAAGGCAAACGCAGTAGCAGCGAGTCTGCTCGCAGCAATAGTGTCCTGCACCCAGACATGAGGTGAGCAATCAATCTGTAGAATAAGGAAACCAGATAGAGAAACTCCCTTCTCTTTTTCTAACAGCTTCGAGACCTTTAGCACTCACTTGAACAGGTAGACTGTGGCTCGGTTTAATACTAATATAATAATAATAACCTTACATTTGCTATAGCGCCTTATCATGTCTTCGAGACGTCTCAAAGCGCTTCACGGGATATACTGTAAAGTGTAGTGACTGTAGTGAATTTTTGTGGGTGGAACCCGGCAGCCAATTGCGCACGGAAGTCGCCCACAGACAGTTCGTGGCTTGAAGTGGCCAAATTATTCTTGCTATGAATTATTATAATTATTAATTATTATTACTGAATAACTCTCACCCCAAGTGAGAGGTCAAAATGGACGGAGATTATTTATCATTTAATTTTTTTTCGCAAAGTTATGAAATGCCTCGGAGATAGATGGGTGAATGTTGCGTGTTTCAACTGTGGTCTCCTTTCAGCTGCTTTTCGTCTTATCAGACACCGCAATCTCACACGGTGTCCGTTCCTCTGGTCACTGCAGGACGCGTGCAGAACCAGATAAGATCCCAGCAGCGCAGTAGAGCAGGAAGTGAGAGAGCGAGAGAGCGAAAGAGAAGGGGAGAGAGAGAAGAGAGAGAGGGAGAGAGGTTCTACGCTCACCCACTTGCGGTGGTGGTGGCAGAGAGTTCCAGTACCAAACCTCCCTCCCTCCAGTTCAACGAGGGGGTAATAATCCCTTCCTAAAAACAAACAAAAAAGAACGTTTAAAAAAAATAATAATACTTTGGTCGGTCTCTTCAATCCGCGCCTGTTGGTGGGGACGCTGCCGCGTTTCGCCCACAAAATGCACAGTCAAGTCACTTTAAGGTATATCCTTAAAGTGTGGGGTCCTGAAGCTCAGTGGTTAGAGCACTCGCTTTGCAAGTGAGAGACCTGAGTTCAATTCCAGGCAGAGGGCGAAACCTTGGGCAAGTTTCCTTACTCCACACAGAGCCTAATAATAATCCTCCAAAACCAAAAACAATAATAAATTGGTCATTTTCAATCCACGACTGTTTGAGGGACATTGCTGTGCGCAATTGGCTGCCGCGTTCACCCACAAATATACAGTCAATCCACTTTACAGTGTGTTCTGTGAAGCGCTTTGGGAAGTCCTCCCGACGTGAAAAGCGCTGTATCAAATGCCAGGATTATTATTATAGTTGGCTACAAGGGTTAACAGACATCGTAGTTGTGATGTAAAGTGTGTTTTGCCTCCGACACAGGGTCTCAACCTACACGAGAACATGAATGAAACGATGTATTACAACAGCGCTCAGCTTGCTGTACACGGGGGAGGATATGGCCTGGGCACCTTCAGTGCTGTTGGTGATGACATGATGTCCAGCTCAATGCCAGGGTGTAGCCACAGCTTCCTGCCCATATACGACAGGGGCTTCTCAGGGGCAATGCCAACCCACAGCCAACGCCTTCACCCTTTGACAGCCCCCGCCAGCTTGGGGAACGTGGACACTGATTTCGAAGCCTTGGGTCTTGCAAGGATGCCAATGTCTTGCACCAGCCAGCCTGGGACGAGCACCATGGGCCAAGGCAACATGAACTTGTCTCTCCCTGGCCTGTTGAACGACACTTTGCTGGAGCACATGGTACAATTGGGCATCAATGAGGGCTTTGCTGGCAACCCACCGGGCAAAAGGCAGGAGGACTTGGAATCGGACTCTGGGCTATCTCTGGACTCCAGCCCTGCCCTCGCTTCTCCAGTGAACTCCACCGGATCCGTTCTGATTGGGGATGGCTCCCTTACCTACAGCGATGCAGAATCGCTGGACGTGGAAGGGATGGAGTATGGGAGGCTACGATCGGAGAATGCTGAGATGTACCCAATGGACTTCCACATGCACCCCCACTACCGGGTCCTCCCCTCCATCCAGCACATGTCAACCATGTCAGTGTATCAAATAGAGCCATCAGAGACCCCGCCAGGCTTCACCGGACTCCTGGGCAATAACAGGGCTCAGTACGTGCCAAGCAAGCGTGCCAACCGAGACACCAGTCTGAGCCGGGACCAGCGAAGAGCTTTCAACCTGAAGATCCCTTTCTCCACGGACGAGATCATCAACCTGCCGGTGGATGATTTCAACGAACTCTTGTCCAAGTACCAACTGGCCGAGCCTCAGCTCGCCCTGATCAGGGACATCCGACGGAGGGGCAAAAACAAGGTGGCTGCTCAGAACTGCCGCAAGAGGAAACTGGACAACATAGTCCACTTGGAGCACGACTTGAATCACTTGAAATCAGAGAAGGACCAACTGGTGAAGGAAAGGGTTGAATTTAACCGGACACTGTGTCTCATGAAGCAGAAGTTGAACGAACTCTACCGTCAAGTCTTCACCGTGCTACGAGACGGCAACGGTCACCCCTACTCCCCCGAAGAGTTCTCTCTCCAGCAAACTAACGATGGCAGCATCTTCATCGTTCCACGCGGCATGAAAGAAGGGAAGGATTGAGGTGCAGAGAGAGAGAGAGAGAGAGACCGAGCGAGAAACAGCTTGTCCAACCAATTTCCGAGTATTTATTTCTTTTATTGAATGGTGATATAAAAAAAAATGTTTATTTCCACTCGACTATGCAATGTCTCCAGTGGAAATCCATCAATGGAAAAACGTTGGAAGCTCTTTCTAACTGGAGTAGCTTTTCTTGATATATTTTTTTATAAGAGACAATGTCAAAATTACAGGTAAAAACTCAAGAGCTCTCTCTGCTATAATTATGATCCGTTTTAAATGATGTAGCAAACAGCTAGTTGCTGATAGGGAACCAGACGCGGCGTCATGTCGCTACAGCAGTTAGAGTGCTCGCCTCGCAAGCGAGAGGACCCAGGTCTGTTTCCCGGGCGGAGCAAAAGCTTAAAACAAGCTTTCTTACTCCGCACCCCTCTGTTTACCCATCAGGAAGTAGGAACCCAATTAGTCGATTGCCGATCGCTTTCCCGGAGTAATAATCCCGGCAAAAAAATATGCGGTCACTCAATCCACGACTGGATGTGGGACGCTGCTGTGCGCAATTGGCTGCTGCATTTTGCCAACAAATAGTCACTTCACTTTCCAGCATATTCTGGGAAGCGCTTTGAGACATTTCGACGACGTGATAAGGCGCTGTATCAAATGCAAGGATTGTCGTTCTTCCTGTGTGCTAAGATTTTCTGTACCGTCGTTTTAGTTCAATTATTGCTTCTCCCTCTCGGTTACTTATAAGGCAAAAGTTTTGCATCGCTGTTGATTGTAAATGCGCAGAGGCAGCAATATCTCAAGAGAGATAGTGTGGAGATGAAGAGTTCTTAGCCTTCAAGAACTATCTTGATGTAAACCCTCCTCCGGATGTATTACTTCCCATTAATGTGAGTGCTCTCGCTCCCCCCAGTGGTTCAGATCTAATAATAATAATAATTTGGTCACTCAATCCATGACCGTTTGTGGCCACATTTGACGCACAAAATAGTCAATTCACTTTACAGTATAATCTGTCAAGAGTTTTGAGAGGTGATAAGGCACTAGATCAAATGCAAGGATTATAATTATAAAAAAAATCAACCTCACCATGAGGTATTTGGTCATTTCATCCACCCACCGAAACAAAAACCCCCCCCTGCAAGTCATGTTTCATTGAATATTAGTACTTGCATATGATTATGGTGCCATTAACTTTGAAAGGCACTTTACAGCGATCTCAGTTCTTGTAGGCAAACATTTGCACCTGGTTCGTGAACAGTTATGAAGCAAATGACCAATTTTTCTGGAGGATTGAAAGCCGCGACACCTGGAGAAACTCTCTTCCCTTTACCAATCACATTGCGCTATTTTTAAAATCCATCTGAACAGGTAGACTGGACCTTGATTTAACGCCTGTACCTCCAGACAATACAATGCTCCCAGTGCTGTGCTGGTGTCGGGTTGGACTGGAGGCTTAAAGGGTTCCCGAGAGCACAGACCAAGATAAAGACCCAAGAACAAAATTATCCCATCATCCAAATTAGATATAAAAGGCCGGAGGAGCCGATCACAAATAAATAACTTGCTCTCTGAAGATTCAGGTGACAATTAGGATGTTTCCAGCTTTGCTCTGTTTGCAACTCCCAACAGAACCCATCACTGTGTATCCTCAGCTTTAAACAAACACGGGCTCGATCGCCCTACAATGAGAGTGGCTGGGTATTCCTGAATAACAGGTGATAATTACAGCTTCCTTGCATCGATATTTGTGTCGAGTGTGATTTTCCTCCTGCACAGACGGCTCCCAGTGCCCACTCAAGTCTGCCTCAAACCCACAAAGTCAGCAAAGGTTTCATAAAGTGGGCCATATTACACTAAAACACCCAGTTGTGCTCTATAAGGGCATTTATCTCACTTTCGGGTTCAATTGAGTTTGGAACTCCTGTGTTAAAATTCAGGCTGCAAGTTTCTCATCCTATATACAAACCACCTTGATCTGACCCGAACCGGTTGACATCAAGCCCACCAACTTCAAATGTACTGAAGCAAATTATACAGTGTTCAAAGCACGAACTGTAATCCTGTTTTATAAATTATGCATAAAATACCATCAGGAAAATAAAGTTTATAAAAACGATGACAACGCACATTTCTAAATCAGACGCTTAAGCTTTCCATCCATTCACCACCAGGGTAATAAGGTTTAGTTTACAAAGCCTTACACTTCTAGAGGTAGCTCAGCAGAGATGGGATTATTGATTAACCCGGTTATTAGTCAATTGGCAGATCACTTTCCCGGGGATAATAATTCCTTAAAAAAAAATGTGAACCACAACACTGCACAATTGGTTGCCATGTTCGGACCACAAAATAGTCAATTCACTTTACACTATATTCTGAGAAGTACTTTTGAGACATCTCACAAATGTGATAAAGCGCAATATCAAACGCAAGGATCATCTTCAGAGAGGAACTTGGCACAGCCGGCAGCCAGGAAATGAGACGACAAACTCACATGAACTGTAAATGATTAAATCACAGTGCAGGTTTGAGCACTGCATCCTATAAATATTATCGCTATTACTAAAAACCTTTTCGTACAACCTACTGCAACTTTAGGAAAGCAGAGATGACCAGATGCCAAATCTGCACTCAAAATAATCTCTAGGATTAGAAATTCTCAAGAAATGGTTTCTTTTTTAAAAATTGTGATAGCACAACATTTAGAGAGATGCACGTGAATGTTAAGTTGCCCGAGCAATCTTAACCATTCCAAGGTGTTTCCTACCTTATGAAGGGGAGAAAAAACAACCCCCAGTGGTTCACGGCAACAACTTCAATGCTAATTAATGCAGTGGGATGGGCTGTCCCACTGCACATTTACTTTACATAATGCATTGTACATACCTCTGAGTGGAATATGCTATGTAGTCCAAACTAAAAAGTAATAATTATAATATTGTGCCAGTAACAAGTTGCTTTCAGCAGAATGGGACACAAACATGCTTTTAAATAAAACTGTTTGTGGGGCATTGCTGTGTGCAATTGGCTGCCGCGCTCGCCCACAAATATAGTGAATTCACTTTACAGTATATTCTGTGAAGCGCTTTGGGACGTCTAGAAGACGTGAAAAGCGCTATATCAAATGCAAGGATTATTATTATTTATTAGGTGCTTAAATAATTTACCTACGACTCAACTAGAGTGAAAAGGGTACCACTGACCAAGTACAGCTTGGATCCAAACTAGGATGAAACCTGCCCAATGCAATTATCTAAAGCAACATTTATTGCTAGACTTTTGAAGACAAGTGTTGAAATGAAGTGCTTGACAGAGTAGATCAAGTTTTACTCTGCCGCTGACAAGACTGAGATTAATGTTGACGGTGTCCATTTGGCAACCAAGTATTTAAAACACACAAGACAAATGTTTAAGATGCTTTTAATAAAAGCTACTAAACTGCTCAGCAGTTATGAAATACACAGCATTCAAATTCTTTGCACAGAGAAGTTGTTCCACTGAACACAGGAAACTTATGGTGGGCATTTGAAGAGTCCAAAATGCTCGAACCTGGAAGAGAATTTAGAGGGTTTTTATAAAAAAAATCTTCCCAACAGTGACTGCAGAATACTGTACCATGGCGCTTAGCCAAGGGAGCAATGCATCAGATTGTGGTAAAACATCAGCTGAGGACTGAAACTGTCACCCCAATATTCATCCTGCACTTTATGCATGTGGTAACCAGTTACCTGGATTAAACTATCCTGAGCATTCAGACATTCCAACTGGAGTCTCAATACCACTTGAACCACCACTGCCCTATGAAGGGGTGACGTAGGCTGATTGACCTCTCCCGCAAGGGGAAAAGAGCAGTCAAAGCACCAAAGAGTATTTCCCCACTCGTCTTCTAGACTGACCCCAAGAAGACGGTGATTCCGGAACCGATTCACCATACCTTAGAACAGGTATCAAATGACGTGCTTCCTCAAAGCCAATATCACTCCAGTTGCGATGAGACCAATTAACCTGCAAGTACAAGAGAGTGCGTCAGTTCTGATAAACGTCCACAGTGGCCCTTTGAGCTGCACTGCTAAATTCTCCTGTAATATGTAATAGATAAAACACCTTACCTATGGGTAACCTTGCCTTTGCTCTGCAGATCTGCCTGCCTGTGCTATTAGCAAGGCTGCTAGCCCTCAATAGCTAGCCTTCCAAGGAGGTCGACGCTACACCTTCAGCCCTCAGCTAGCCTCCAGTAACACGGTTGCTCTTATAGCATAAGCTGGCTTGCCCTTTCGGTGATGCACTCTCGTAGTCATTTTCTCTGTCTACACAAGCTGCCTCCGCTGTAGAACTCGAGGTCCTGCCTGGGTTCCATATCCACCTTCAGCCCCTCAAGACTATCAAGGCTAGCCTCCAGACAGATGGCTTTCTTAGCATAAGCTGGCTGGCTGTCCCTCTCCGTTGATGCACTTGCAGCCATTTTGCTGACTACACAAGCTGACTCCTCTGTGTACTTCCGAAGTAATCCCTGTTAGGTATCCAGAGTCCATGCCTTACTGTTGCAATATAAAACTTTCCATGTTAATCCTTCCAAAAGCTACATTCACATTATAGAAGCTAAGTTTGCACGACAAAAAAAAAGGAAGTGGCTAAACACAGCAAGAGAGAAAACAGGGCAAACACACACAAATCCTACCTGGATTTGGATCTGTTGCCTCTCCAAGTGTCTGCACACTATTTTACACTAGGATTACGCTGCAGCCAATAAGGCAATGTGAATGTAGCTTAAATTGCAAACACCTTATTGAAAGAACAGTCCACATTCAGGTTCCTCCAACTTATCCTTCTGTACTATAACTTCAAAGATAATCCACAGGGCGTCACATATAAAGGCAATTGTGCACCAATTAATACACTACTGAAACCGACCCATGCTAACACTGGTCATGTGGACTATAGAATCATAAGTCGATTGGGATTTAAGTGCTCAATTTGTGAGTTATTTGTAAAGTTACAGTACACAGGAATACACTGATAACGATTGGTTTACACGTATCCCCCTCAGACTCGACCAGCCAACAGGCTAAGTTGCCTGTTTGTAGTACTCAAGTTTAGAACCAACTGCCAGTGTAATGGCAAGATCCCTCACATGAGAATTCCAACTGATCCATTCCAATTACATACAGCCACACTTCAGGCAAGTGGAACCCTGAATGCCAGAGTACAATTCCACCACCATGCTATGGAAACTTGCACAAATGGCAGGTAGTGGGAAAGGAAGACAGGACTGACTGATGCTTTTGATCTAAAGCAACTACAAAATTGATATTTAATGATCACTCATTACTACATACGAATTATATCAAGATGGGACTGCAATGCTGAACATGCTCCCAATGACATTTACAATATACTTGCACGCATTACCTGCATAGGCAAATAGAACCTCTCACACACTTTGTGCATTCACTTGTTGCCTTACAAACCAAGCTTAAGACTACAGAAAGGTCAACAGAACACCTTGGTTGAATTTTGAGACTGCCAATTGGACCTTTACAAAACTAATTCAGTAATTAGGTAAGGCAGACAATTCCAATGCAAAACAATGCTAAAGGAATGGGGTTCGATATAAGCTTCCTCATCAAAAACGCTGCCATTTTTCTGCCAATGTGCCTTTTCTGAGACACCATTGCATGTAATTTATTGTGCTTTTGTGATAGCATGACCCCTCCCACTGGCTAGTCTTGGAAATCAGGAGCTACCAGTCCTATTTCTTCCCCCCCATTGTGGCACACGAGTTGGGTGTTTGGGGACAACAAATTCAGACTTGTTTTCTCAAAAAAAGCTCAGGTGGTTACATTAAACCACCTGAGGTTTCCGAGAGAAATTCTGGATCAAACAACTGTCCGTTAACCTTCAATAAGGATGGATACAATTTTAACTTGTAAACAAATATTACAATAATCTACCTTAACACTGTATTCTTAATCAAGACAGACTTAACTACATGCTAAAAATGGAAAGTTCTTTATTCTGAGTGTCATAATCACAACTAATACAGTTAGATATCACTTGAAACTGGTGCAAATAAAAGCCAAAGACGAAAACATTTTCTAGAATAAAAACTCACTGGAATGTTCATTTTACACTTCCAGGAAAATCACCAATAAACTACAAAGTAACCTGTTTTAACAGTTATTCAAATACCAACATAGTCCTTATGCAGATATCCATGCATTTGGATTTTTTTCCTTTAAAAAGTTCAAGTTCAAACACTGACTCTTCTGACTAAAAAGACATTTTCTTCCAGTAGCAGTTGTAACCTGCCACAAATGTGCTTGGCTGAGATTTGTATTGTAGTAACCTGCTGTCTCTCCCTGTCACAATCTCCTGGCTCATCCTCTCCTGCTAAGTACTGTATTCCTGTTGAACAACATGGGATAAGATTATTATATCGTGCACTGACTCAAACATGTTTTAACACTGCATAGATTAAAAGGGAAATATCCTGTGGCCAAATCCATTTAAACTGTCACTTTCTATTCCAGGCAAAGAGCAACTATACCTAAAAGGCATGAGGATGAACATGGTCACTGATGGATAATCTGTTCTATCAGAACATTCAAGCACCACAGCTTTCTGGGTGGCATATGCATTTATAACTCACCAATCCAAAGCTCAGCAAATACACTAATCAATCATGAGAAAGTGGAACAGGACATGTCCAATGAATGGATCCTGCCTCTGAAGTCCTAAGTTCCTAATTGACTTTCCCTACATAAGCTTGTTTCAATGCAATCTAATCTAACTTGCTATTTTAACTCCTACCACCTCTCTGCTAGAGAGATGGCTGAAACATTTCAAGTGACCAAACTCACCCAGTTAGGTTTAGTTGCCCTTTAGGATATTGTTTGATTCTGAGCATCTTAATAAATAGTAATCTGAAATTCATTTACATCTAAATTCAGATCTATGCTAGATGCCACATCTTCTGAAGCAAAATTCAATATAAACGTGTGCTTATAGGGCAGTTGAATATGTATTACTAAGAGATTAATAAACACCATGGTAGCAACTAATCTCTGAAGATAGTTTTGCCACTGACTTCTTTACCTGCTCCAAATCCCAGGAAACTGATAAGACTTTACCCGACGATAGAAACTACCTTACACTGACTGTTAGTATCTTTGTAAATGCTTCCTTCTTCTGAAGTACCTGAACAAGTAAGTTTGATGATCGTTTCTATAGACTTGACTACAGTACAACTCACCTTTAGTCAATGGAGACTTTAGAACCTCCTTCCAAAACCTCCACTGCCACCACCACCTCCACCACCAGAGCCACCATACCCTCCTATTACAAAAGAAAACATTCAAGTTACATACATTGGATGCAGGCCTCAGAACTAATGTGCATTCAAAAAATGGCCACGATTGGCTAACCCAAAACACCACATGGAAGTTCTGTAGTTAACTCTGTCCCATTGTGTATACTCACCACCATAGGGGCCACCGGAGTTCCTGCCACCTGCATAGCCACCACCTCCTCCACCACTACCACTCTTCATAGGCCCATAGCTGGACTGCTGCTGGTTAGGGTAGTTCCCAAAGTCATTGTAGCTGCCACCTCCACCACCACCAAAGTTTCCTGTGGTGCAAACAGGTATCAGTCTCAACAATTTTTTTTTACCCCCTCCGCCCCCCCACCCCATTCAGCCAAACCAGGTTACACCCCGTTCGCCATTAAAATCATTTACCACTGCTACCACTGAAGTTGCTCCCATTGTAGCCATCATAGCTACCTCCACCTCCTCCGCCACCTTGACTGCCGTAGCCAGGGCCGCCTCCATACCCACTGCCACCTCGGTTACCACCATAACCACCACCGCCATAGCCACCACCTGCATTGAGAACATCAAGACATTTGTGAGCAGCCAAATAGATCATTCACAATAAGTAGGCTTTAGTTCTTTCTAACTTGCAGAAAGATCTCAAATTGGCATACCATCACCAAAACCATTGTATCCATCACCACAGCCACCATAGCCGCCACCTCCTCGGTTGCCTCCAAACCCACCTGTAAAAGCATTACAGAGAAATTCAGAACTCCCTAATTTAGAGTAAAAATCAAATGTAATGACATCCACAGGAATCAGATTTAAGATTAGTAACCAACTTGATCGAAAATTTCATTTCACACCCTTCAACTACCTGGCCCATCTTTTGATCTACTTTCGGCAACAGCACAAGCTTAATCAGTGCAAAAGCACACCAATACCCAGCGCCTTGGGATGTCCTCCCAACAAGAAAGGTGCCATACAAACATAAAATTATATTGCAATACTCACCTCCACCTCTACTGTAACTCCCACCACGGCCAAAGTTACCGCCACTATTGCTAAACTGGCCACCACGGCTATAGTTGCCACCTCCGCGGTCTGCAAAGAAAAGAAATCGGTTAGTACTCACGTTATCTACAAATTAATGCAGTCCAGCTGAATTTTTTCAGGACCATAGTGAATATTTACTTCTCTGGTTCATGCCTGAATTCTGCATCTCTTCACGTGATAGCGCCTTCCGCACTTCACAATTGTGTCCGTTGACTGTGTGGTACTTTTGAACTGAAGGAAAAAAAATCAAAACAGAAGTTAGCCAATTGCAGCTTGGAAAATTTATAGAAAGGCTCATGAGATGAACCCATAAAAATCCATAGATCTAAACGCAAATACTCACCAACAATCTTATCAACTGCATCGTGATCATCAAATGTAATGAAAGCAAAACCCCTCTTCTTTCCACTCTGGCGATCAGTCATCACCTCAACAACTTCAATTTTACCGAACTTCTCAAAATAGTCCCGAAGGTGATGCTCCTCAGTATCTTCCTTAATGCCACCGACAAAGATTTTTTTGACGGTGAGGTGTGCACCAGGCCGAGTGGAATCCTAAAAAAAATAAGTAAAAAACAAATGGAGTAAACACCAAGCCTCGGCAAAATATTGAGAAATCAAATGCCAATGCTACCACTTTACTTACCTCTCTCGAAACAGCCCTCTTAGGCTCCACAACACGGCCATCTACTTTATGGGGTCTGGCAGACATGGCTTCATCGACCTCAGAAACACACGAATACGTAACAAACCCAAAGCCTCTGGAACGTTTTGTCTGTGGGTCCCTCATCACCTGAACAGCAGAAGAATAATTCAATCACCCTAGGGTCAAATCTTGCAACAAGAGCAAGACACTCAAAACAGCACAACAAGAACAACGGACAGGAAGGAGAGTCAAACGAGGTACAAACGGCACAAATTACAAATAGCCCTTACCACACAGTCGGTCAGTCTCCCCCATTGCTCAAAATGCGTTCGGAGGCTATCATCTGTGGTTTCGAAGCTTAAGCCCCCAATAAAGAGCTTGCGCAGCTGCTCGGGTTCCTTCAAGAGTTAAAAAAAAACAGACACGGTCAGAAAAACAAAAAAAAGTATTTCCTCTTTTAAAAAAAGTAATCGATTGAAAGAGGTGATCAAGAAAGGCTTCCGGGCGGGGCAATGGAGAACATGCAAAATCAAAAAGAAAAGGCACCGAAAAGCTCTTTATATCAAACGGGGGACTGAAAAGGGCCGAGTCCTGCAGCCGCGTGTTAAACACACACTCACACATATACACACACACATATGTATACAATCTGTATTTTTAATTTTAAAAAAAGACTTAATGTGAAATGGTTCCTTCGCGAGGGGGGGGGGGGTGGGGGAGCACGTGGCGAGACCTAAAATGGGCCCTTTTTAGAAAAGTCGGATCACTGCAATTAACCCCACCCACCCCCCCTCTCTCTCTCTCTCCCCCCCCCCACCCTAAAAAAAAACACCCACACAATTAACACAGGCAACGATTAAAGAAACGCACAAATAAATGCTGGTGCGACCTCAACACGCACAAAATCTATCACAAAAAGAGAAAGCGGGATGGATGGAAGCACGCGGCCAGGGGCTGAACACCCCCCAACCACTCCCGACAAAGGGGTGGGAGAGAGAGAGAGAGACGGGAAAAAGCGGGAGGGAACACAATGGGGGCTCCCGTCTGGAATGAGGCGTTTCCCGCCCTGTTCGGCGTGTGGGGGAAGGGAAGGGAGAGAGGGTGAGAGAGAGAGAGGGGGGGGGTCGGGCACACAAAGGAAATGGGTGGGGGGGGGGGGAGAGAGAGAGCAACGACCTCTGGAAAAAGCCTCGAAAAACCTCTCATGAACGAACAAACAAACAAACGCTCCCCCTCTCGCCCCCCCCCCCCGCGCCGAAAAAAAAACGGCGGCCTCGACGCGAAAAAAAGCGTCCGGGGAGAGGGCGCGGGTGTCACCTGGTGAAGGGGGGGCCATCGGGGGAGGGGGGGGGGTACATAAACCACGCCACCATTTCATGGCTCCCCGTAGCAGAGCCATTGGGGTGGTGGGGGGAAGGGGAGGTGGGTGGAAGAGCGAGAGGGAGCGAGCGCGAGAGGAAGAGCGGGCGCCATTTTAGCTCTCGCCCCGTCGCCTACTCCACACACCCCCCACCCCAGTAAACCGTGAGGGGACGGGGGCGGCCCGGAGCCGTCCGGCGCGTCGCCACCGCGGCGTTTTGGTCGGGGGGTGGAGGGACGACGCTCTCGAACCCCCGGCGCGTGCGAGTGAGATTCCCCGGGGGCCGCCGCCGCGGCCGAGCGAGAGAGAGAGCGCATGAGGCTCTTAATGGCGGACGCTCGCCGCACATTCTTTCTGCGTCACGTTTGATGGCCGCCTCGCACGGACACCGAAGGTGATGCTTTTCTCCTTCCCCACACGCGGTGGGAAACCCTTCTTTACTTCACGATCGCGCGCTTGTTTTATTTCCAGCGCGTTTTCCGAGCTCTTACCTCCATGTTCTCAATGATTGCGATTTTCCCTCCCCACGAGGTTGACGGACGCTACCTGCACAAAATGGTTCCAGCGAGAGACTGGCTCGAGTGAGCGCGCTCCGACAGCCCCCTTCCCTATCCCAGCCCCCTCCCCGCGGTCCCGCCTCCGGCCCGCTCTCCGATTGGCCAGCCCCGCGCGGTTCAAACCAGGCGCCGCGCCGCCTGCCCCGCTGATTGGCCGACGGCGCTGTCGATTCATCGACGCGACGCCCACGTGACCCGACGTCAACCGCCGCCGTTTGACGTCGTCGCCCTCAACCCCCATCCCAACTCCTCCTCCTCCCTCTCTCTCTCTCTCTCCCCCCCCACCACCATCACACACACACACAAACACACGAGCAAACCGACAAAATGTCTTTTTAATCAACGAACGCACTGGTTCAGCGTTTCCTTCTCTCCCCCCCACCCACCTCCGGCCGCTCGTGTGCGTGATTTTTTTTTAAAAAAGAGAAGTTGAGCTGCCGCCAGGTGCGTGGCGTGTTCTGCGCGAGGAGACGGACGCGTGTGCGCTTGCGCGGCGGCGGCGGGTGGCAGTGGTGGCGGCGGTGGGGGAGGGGAAAGACGAGGACTCGGCGGCGCCTGCGCGGTGGGGCCTCGGCGTTTTGGCGGGTTTACGCAGAACCGGGAGGCGGCGGCAGCGGCGAAAATTTTTTTTAGTGAAGCGTCCGTCCGTCCTGTGTCTGCGCGCGTGAGTGTGTGTGTGTGCGTGTGTGTGTGAGAGAGAGAGAGACACACACACACACAGGGAGTGGGGGGGAGGGGGGGGGTGAGGTGAAAGGAGAGAGAGCGTTTTTTTTTTGCGCGAGCGCGCGCGCGCGAGAGAGAGAGAGAGAGAGAGAGCCTCTTCTCGCTCCGGTAGCGGATTTTCACCCCTTTCGAGGAGTAGGAGGAGGAGGAAGAAGAAGAAAAAAGGAGAGGAGGAAGAAAAAAAAAGGTGCTGGTTTGGGTGTGGGGAGGCGGGGTGGGGGGGGGGGCTGCCATGTTTATTGTGTGGCGCGTAAAGCGGGAGAGAGAGAGAGAGTGGGGGGGGTGGAGTGAGCGGGAGACAGACAGTGGGCCGCGTGATTGACGGGCGCCCGGGCCAATGGCGTGCGAGGGAGCGTTTGAACCGCCGAGGCGCCGTGGTCGCGCAGCCAATCGCCTGGGGGGGAGGAGGCCGGACTTCCGTCCTTCCCTCCCCTCCCCCCCCGCTCTGATTTTCCTGTCGAGTCTGTTTATTCAATGGCTGAGTGCGTGCGGTGGGGGGGTCTGCGTGGGGCTCGCTTCTGGAAGCTTCCACAGGACGTTTCAGAAAGTGATGCGCGTCCAAACTTTGTGTGTTACTGCTTATTATTGGGGGGGGGTATGTGTGTGTGTGGGGGGGGGTCGGGGGGGGGGGTTACTTGCGTGGCCTGAAAGGCGGCTCAGACGATAAGGAATGTTGAGGGGGGGGTGGTGTAGATTGAGGGGGGGGTGTAGATTGAGGGGGGGGAATAGTGTGGTTCAGAAAGATTTGGGGGGGGGGCGCCTTAAATGTGCCGAAAACGGTGCGATCGGGGGCCATATAATGGAAAAGGCTAAAAACTCTGTGGGGTTTCGCAGCCCCGGGACGTGCTCCTGTGAGGGGGGGGGAGGACGGGCTGTTGGGGCGGTTTATATGTTTTTATTCGCCGCCCCTGAGGCTGAGCGGGTTCTCGGCACTTTATTTTTTTTTGGGGGGGGGGAGAGAGATCCATCCGAGGGCAGCATTTGCGCTCGACTTAGCGTCGTCGCTGCCGTTCGAGGCGGTTCGGCACGAAGGCAGTGGTACCTTTTACTCTGCTGTGTGTTTTATATATTATATATATATATGTATATATATATATATGGCGATGGCTCCCAACAGTACGTTCGGAAAGGGGGAGTCATATTAAAAACACTAGAAGATTAAAGGTGAAACCTCGAGCCCATCACCCCCAACTGCCCTCTATTTCCTGTGGTGCTGTCTGTAACTCAAGTCTGCTTTCAATTTTACTCGCAAGGAAGCTCTCCCCCCCCCCCCCCCCCCCTCCCCCCCTCCCACACCCCCCCATCTCCATGAGACAAAAATACAAACGCGTCCAAATTTTGGCCGGAGTTGAAACCGACTGTGTGCCCCGCGGGTGAGAGTGCGGTCGGACCGTCCGTGTGGGTGCGGGACCGGCCCCCGGAATGCCGCGCCTCCGAACCGGGGGCTCCAGGGCAGTCCTTCTCGAAAGGCTTCAGAAGTAAAAAAAAAAGTGCAGGGATCGCTTTTGTGGGGCAGAGGAGAGGAGGGGAGAGGAAAGGAAAGCAGCCATTTTGCACCGGCAGAAGCCCACATTGTCAGGAGGAGGGGGTGAGCGGCCGATTTCAACCGAAGGAAACTTTTGTGTGTGTGTGTGTGTGTGTTTTTTTCGAATAGCGTTATGCGGTCTTTGACATCCAACGGGGGACCGGGGGGGGGGCACAGAGGGGGGGGGGGGGGACCCTGGCTTTCGTTTCTCGCCGGAGAGACAGTGTGTCTGATAATCTCGTACTGCATTAGATGGCCGAGTGGTGCTCAGGTCCCCCCCCCATGCGAGGTGTGGACCCCCCCCACACACACACACACAATTCCGACCCCCCCCCCACCCCCGGGAGGGAGACCTCCCGCCCGTGACGAACCGACAGAGGACTTCAAAGTTTGGAAGTGGTCGCGATTTGCATCCGCCGCACGCGATTTGCGGTGTTTTTTTTTAAAAAAAAATAATAACAATAATAACGCAGAGCTTTTGGAAACCCTCTGACGGGCGACAGGAAACGGGTCTATTTAAATAGTACGGCGTCCACCGACAGGGCCACAGTGACTCGGTCACTCTGCACCACCTCTTGTTTCGATGGGACCTGTGAAATTGCTGCTCCTCTTCCCTCGGCCACTGCTCCCCCTTTTGTCACCATTCGAACGTTTTCGGTGTATTGTTTTTTTTTGTGTGTGTGTGAAAGAGAGAGCCCCCCCACTGTATCTCGGTTGGAAGACCACTGCATCTTCCATTCGTCCTTACACTTTCATGCAGTGCACTTCCATGTCCCAAAGCTCTTCACAGCATATCGTGTGTGTAAAAAAAAAGTGCAGTGATTGTTTTGTGGGGTGTGAATGCGGCAGAAAACATTTGCACACGATAACAACAAAATTACACTTGTACACAGCACCTTTGGTGAAGGGAGGACACCGCATTGTTCCACAAAATTGTTTTTATCCACTTTTTTGCTTCATTTTTCTTGTCCTTAGTACATGTACAGTCAAGGTAGTGAACGGGAGAACTTGTTAATTTTTCCTGAACCGCCTGGCCTTCCATCTTGGGAGTTGGGGGCCCACAACATTAAGACTCGGGTGTCTTGCCAGAAAAAAAAGGTTCGAAAGAAATGTCTGCAAATCATTGAGGTTTCGGCAGCTTATGTTTAAACAGACAAGTCTTTGACATGTTGTTTGTGAGCTGACATAATATACAATGACCAACATCATCAATAGTTGATATCCCCACTTTATCCAGTTAGGCTGGTTGTTATGACCATGGAAATTTTCAGTGCGGTCGTGTGTTGAGGCAGCTATTTTGCTTCCTGTTTTTCTAAGGTACTTTTTAATTAATTCCATTTTCCATCTTGCTGCAATACGGTTTAAGTATAAATTGGTATTTGGACCGATTAAGAGGCAGAGCCATAGATGATGGGGCTGCGTGGTGTCCTGGAACTAAACATGAGGGAAATCTTTACCGAGTTCTTTGTTATAAGATTCCCTCCAATTGGCAAAGTAAAGTACCCTATTTTGATGTGTTAAGCTGAAAAATAATTCAAGCTGCTCACGTCTTTGAATGAGTTTGTTTTCTGTCTGGCTATTGATTAGAAATTAACAGTTGTGTGTAGCCCTGTGTATGCAAAGCGAGAGTGTTGCACCTGAAACCCAAAATTTAGATTGCTGCCTTCACAATAATCTAGGATATTATTTTGAAATAAAATGCATTGTAATTATGGGAGGCTTGTTACATTTTTGGTTGAGTTTTGACCACCAGTCTTGATGTACGTCTTTGACTAAATAAATAAAAAGAAAAACAAACTGAAATACAAGTAGAACTGCATTAGACCAGGCAATATCTGAAAGAGAAACCGAGTTTATGATGATGTTTAGGATATTCTATGGCACACATATATAGGACACAACATTTTAAAGTCTAGAAAAAGGGTGCTGGGTGCATCTTACCTGTACCAGGTCTGTAAAAGAGCTGTCCATTTAACCCTCACTTGCCCTCATTCCAGCACCAATCATATTTTTATTTTTCAAATATTTGTCTGATTTCCTTTAAAGGCTATTATGGATTATGCTTCAACCCACCATTCTTGACACCGTCTTTGAGGCAAAATCTATTATAGCTTTTATATGTTACGTTTTATCGATAGAACAATGCAAACGGGCAAAATGTTGCACGTGTCAGCTGGATAAGTGGACAAATGTTCCCCTTGCTTCTCTGTTACCAGTTACGCTCATTTACTTAGAGGGGAATGGCCCTGGTGAACTGGTACGTATTAGCAGTTGTTGAGGCACCAATCTAGGTTTGTTTGTGTGTCAGCCTGGCTCAGTTTCTAGCACTCTTGCTATGAGTCAGAATATTGTGAATTCAAGCCCGAAGTCGGGACTTGGGACTAAACTTACACTCCCAATACAGTCCTGATGGCACGCTGCACCTTTGGGGGGACGTTATAGATACCATGACGCTATTCAAAAAGAGAAGTGAGTTTCTCCTGGTGTCCTGGCCAACAATTCCCCCCCCAATAAAAGGTGTCATTCGCTTCAGGGCTGTTTCTGTGACATTCCTGTGTGCAAATTGGCTGTGGTGTTTACTGACAATAAGCAGTGTACTTTGCAGTATATTCTGTGGCGAGCTTTGGGACCGCCACCCGACATGTAAGGCGCTATACCAAATATAAGAACCATCACTATTATTGATAATTTGGTTTGTATTTGCCTAACCCAAATTTGGGTTGTTTGAAATCATAAGTACTTAAACGAAATAATTTGGTTAGGAAAAGTTTAACCATGTGGGTTTGTTTCTGTGTGTGTCAGATACCAAACTGAGGGGGAAAAAAAGTGTTCGGGGAGAAGTGATTAGCGATATACTTACATTGTAATGTTCCCTCACTGTCTGTTGAATAAGAATGGTATCGAGTTCTAGATTTAACTGTATTTGCAACAATCTTAAATACTGTAGCACAGTTCCATGATAAATTCACTTGTGTTCAAGATCAGGGATTGATTGAAGTTATCCTCACTGTAGCAGAATACTGAAGTTCGGTTTCTTGGCTGAGTAGCTCTGCATTTGTTGGAAGTAAACTGTACAGGGTTGTTAATGAAGTGGCAGGAATCAGTATCCAGAACACGTACCCCAATAAGTATCTTTCTCTTGTCCTATTGATCTTATAGCATAATTCCAGTTATAGCACAGAATGTAAAAGTCTTTGCATTTGTTATTGTGCCTTTTCATGTCAGGACTTTCCAAAACAATAGTCACTGTATTTTACAGTACAATGCACAAACAGCTGAGAAGAGTGATTTTTTTTTTATTTGGGGGTTTGTTGGCAAGATATTTGGAGAAATTTGCTTCTGTTCAAATAGTGCCATTGGGATCTTTACTGTCCTCCTGAACAGGCAGACGTGACTTTGGTTTAACGTCTCGTCCAAAGACGAGACTCGGCACCTCTGACAAGCTGTTCCCCAGCTCTGATTGGAGTGTCCAGCTGGAGTTTGATATCAGAGTCAGGTAAGCTGAGACATTTCTAAGCGCTTCACAGAATATTTTTGACAAGGAAGTGAGAGTGATGCTAATTGAGCCTGGTTGAAACTGATAAACAGCTCATAAACGTAACCAAGGCAGCCCACTTTCCTATAGAGATCTTCACTTCTACCTCTCTCCAGATAGCTCTTCATTTCCCTCAGGAGACAACAGCTCCCGTCACAGGAAGGTAATACGGCTTATCCTGCAGTTCTGGTGTCTTGGAAGAGGAGCCAGTTTTTACACAGCTGTCGGAAACTATGTGCGACAAATGATGTTCCATGTGTGCACGGATAACTTATTATCCGAGAGCCTTGGGTCGAAGACATGGTCAAAGCCAGCCATAATAGACTGAGACGGGTGATCACAGTCACACATTCACTACACTCAACAGTATATTCTGTGAAGCGCTTAGAAATGTCTCAAAGACTTGATAAGGCGCTATATCAAATGCGAGATTATTATTAAATGAAACACAAGGGTTGCTTATTGAGTGTGTTGTGAATTTACTAAGCAGTGTGAGAATGCCTGATGGCACACAATCCGGAGTGGGCAGCAGCTGGTTGATGGAACGCTGCAGTGGCTGAGAGCCATGACCTGTCTCGCCTTAATAAAGTACAGAGCATAGTGTGGACATCTGTGTGCTGCTCATGTCAGAGTACGTTTCCCACCAAGGTTAATGCTGGTTCTGCTTCCAGCTGAATTGCTTTCTCCACCTGGCTTGCTTACCCTTTGAAGTTTGTTCACCCTTTGCAAGTAGATTAATTACTGTGCTCTATCTGCTGGTTATAAATGTTGCTTCTGACTAAAACAGGGAAATATTCATGTACCGTGGGTTCAACAAAGCTTATCCCAGGAGTGGAAAACCGAGGCACCTTGGGCTGTGTACTGTTTGTGAAACGTGGAGGGTGCCAAAAAGGAACTAGACGAGTGCTTGCAAATCAAGATGGATGGGTTGAAGGAATCTTGACAGTTTGGATTACTAGGCTAGATGGATGAATGATTTGCTCCTGCCAGGAACTATTGCGTAATGTTATGTACTTTTTACACACTTCCCTAGTTCGTACTCTCTTTCCTGCTTCCTGTCCTGTTTGCACAGAGATATCACAGCAGGTGATCCCTGCACTGTGAGCGTGGTGCACTGACCTTTCCCAGTTCCGAGCAAAGTAACCATTTTAATGGTAGGCTGCAATCGCTGGCAGAAAAGGCAGGTTCTTTACGGACCAACGTAGCTTTAGAATTGTGGATGTGTGTTGACCTAATTAGGTGGGGGAAGTTTTCAGTATTCCTCCACAAGTGTTGGGGTCCATTTGCATGTTTCATTGCCAATACAAGGTTGTGAAGTTGTGCGAATGAATCCAGAATACAAGTTGACAGTGCTTCAAATGCATATCTGCCTTAATTGGTCTTCAAAGCCCTCCACGGCCTTGCTCCTTCCAAACTCTGTGACCTGCTAACCCCTGTCCGCTTCCTCTGCTCAGCAGGCTCTGGCCTGCTCCACAATTGACGGTCAGATCTTCAGCCTCTCTGCCCCCAGCCTTTGGAAGCTTATCCCTCAGTCCCTTCGCCTCGCTCCCTCCCTTACCTCCTTCATGGCACATTTCAAGACACTCCTCTTCGACCGAGCCTTGGCCACCCTCTTACCCCTCCTCTCTCTGCCCTCCAGCCCTCCTGATCCCAATTTGTTGTGTGTGTTTGTATACCTGTCTCCCCAGCTATTACCTCCCTTCCCCGGTTTGGCATCACGCTCTGGAATGCCCCCCCTGGGTGAGAGGTGCTGTGTAAATGCAAGTTGTTGTCTCACTCTGCCTTTTTACTGTGTGTGTGTGTGTATCCACGTATCTATCTGGATAGGGCTTCAGACCTGCTACTTGGTTTAATTTATGTACTTATTATCTTGTGCGCATGCTCGCAACTAAAATATTTCATCTGGTCTTTAATTGTATAGTTGAGCTTCATGGCGGATTAGAGAACATATGGTTATCGGCTATTGGGAAAAAATGCTGTCTTAGTCGGCATGGTTATACAGTCAGTGGAGGGAGGTGCTGAGTGTTTTTTTTCCTCGGTTGCTTTCTTTCACGAGGGCCACTCTTCTGCTATCTGGTGTCCTAGAAGCCTGTGTGTACTTCCTTAAGGGAACTGTATAAACTGTGATTCATTTCTGTCCTGGTGGATGGTTTGATGCCCTTCAGTGCACTGCTTGCTCTACATGGGGGTGGGGAGGAGAGAGAGAGGAAGGAGGCTTGTCCTGAAAAACAATATAAGATGTTGATGATAGTATTTACTGGATGTTTTACTGGGTGGAACATTCAGTCCCATTCTGATTCTGAAATAGTTTAGGCTCGACACTTAACTAATATGTCACTTAACTGTCAAGCGCTCCTATACACTATCCTGCATGTAGGGCGCTATATAAATCCAAGTTGTTGTTGTTAACTATCTTTTCAAAATTGCATTTCCAGGTTAAACAATTTTTTGTAAGGAATGGGGAATTTAATCGATAATTTTTTCTTTCTTCCCCTCCCCCACCTGCCTTTTAGGAATCTTTGAGTCCAGTTATCTTTGGCAGACTCTCTCTTACACAATGGGAAGAAAGGTGAAGAGAAAATCGGATGACATTTCCTCGGATGAGGAGGAGGAGTATGTGGTAGAGAAAGTTCTGGACAGGCGAGTGGTGAAAGGCCGAGTGGAATTCCTGCTGAAGTGGAAAGGTTTCTCTGAGTGAGTCCAGCATATCTTCTGCATGTTACTTATTTAAGTCTGTAAAAGTCACAGTGTTCATTCTTTAAATATTTTTCATCCTGCAGCTGGCTCTGGCCTCCTGCTTGTTCCTCGTCCCTCTGCTCCCCCAACAGCGACCGTGCTTTCAGCCACTACTCTCCGAAACATTGGAACTCCGCCCCCCCAATCCCTTCTCCTTTCTCCCTCCTTTCCTCTTTTAGATCACGATTGAAGACCTTCCTCTTCGACCGTACTTATGGTCTCCCCCCCCCCCCACCCCCGGCTTGGCATTGCTCCGAGGCACTGCCCTGCTTAAATCAAGGGTGCTCTAATAATGCAAGTTCTTATTGTCGTGAATCATTCTGTCTAAATTGATTGCGTTCTCTCCTCTGGGTCAGACAGTTGGCTGTTGGTTGAAGACCAACTTGGGGACTCTGAGCTCCTAGCTATAAGATTACGTAAAATTGTATATTCTAGGCAATGAGCATCACTCAGTGTACTGAATTGAACTCTCATGTGGCTGGTATGAGCCACTAAAATGGAGTTGCTGTTTTGGTGGGAGTTCAGTACAACAACTTATAGCACCCCGTCCCGCAGGGTAGCGTCTCAGAGCGCTTAATATCAAATCATTCCAGCTCACGTCAAGCTCTTCAGATACATTGCAGAGATTAAGAGGGGTGAGATTGTGAAGGAATTTTTTTTAAGCTGTAAAAAGACTATCTGTGCATTTTTCTTGTTTAATTTCAGTTTTCTCTTCCTTTTGTCTCCCATTAATTAGTAACCCTTGTCTCACTTGTTCTCCCTCCCTCCCTTTGCCAGGGACGACAACACATGGGAGCCGGAGAAGAACTTGGACTGTCCTGAGCTGATTGGCGAATTTCTGAAAACCTACAACAAAGGAAAGGAGAATGGCACGGGTTCAAAAGATAAGCCGGAGAGCCTGAAGCGTAAATCTACAATCCTGAACGGCAGTGAAGAGATCAAGTCCAAGAGAAAGAAAGAGGTTTGTAGGCAAAGCTTTTTAAGAGCGGCGTGTTCCCCAATTTGTATGTAGGTGGATCTTAGGTTCCCCGCAATCCTTTCCATTGACATCTCCGGAGTCCTGTAGCTCAGTGGTTAGAGTACTCGCTTTGTAAGCGAGAGACCTGGGTTCGATTCTGGCAAAGTGAAAAGTTTCCTGATTTTGTGGGTGAAACGTGGCAGCCAATTGCGCACAGCAGCGTCCCGCAAACAGTCGTGGATTGAGTGGCCAATTTTTTTTAAGGATTTATAACCCCCGGAAAAGCGATCCGCCAATCGACTAACAACCGGGTTCCCACTTACTGCTAGGTAAACAGAGGTGTGTGGAATAAGGAAACTTGCCCAAGGTTTCACCCTGCTGGGAATCAAACCCAGATCCCTCGCTTGTGAGGCAAGTGCTCTAACCACTGAGCTACAGGACTCCACAAGTCCAAGTTGTCAGTGCCCGACTCACCAACCTGAGACGTATTGTCACTCCCCAGCCTTCAGCCACTGAGCGCTTTGTGTCTCCAATTGATTTATGAACCAGCATCGGACGAGGGGCAGATAAATAGGGAGAGGGGTGTGCTAGTTGACTTGTATATTCAAGCCTTGCTTCTTGCCTCATCTTTCTGTTTCTGTCCACCAGGATGACAGTGCCAGGGGTTTTGACAGAGACTTGGAGCCAGAGAAGATTATCGGAGCCACTGATTCCTGTGGCGAGTTGATGTTTTTAATGAAGTGGTAGGTTACTGGAGATTTCTTTACTATCAATAATAAAAAAAATCCCGGTGATGCTTACAATTGTTGCATTTGATATGAGTTCTTACGTAGTTGCAAATGTCCAAAGCTCTTCACCTTCATCTAAATGTTTTTGTAAGAAGTTCCAACTGAAAGGCCTGCGTTTATAAACTTTTATATAGTATGTTTTTTTCCGCGTCTGCCTTGGGACGTCCTCCTGACTTGAAAGGCGATGCCGTGCAAATGTAACGTGTCGTTGTTGTTGTCGTCGTCTGCAGGAAGGATTCTGACGAGGCAGACCTGGTGTTAGCGAAAGAGGCCAATGTGAAATGCCCCCAGATCGTGATCGCCTTCTACGAGGAGCGGCTGACGTGGCATGCCTACCCAGCGGAAGACGAGGAAAAGAAAGAAGAGGCCGAGGCGAGCTAGAGACTCCGCAGCCCAATGTCCGACTGTTACATGCCACCTGAACCGCGTTTACACAGGCATCTCAATCAGTAAGCGCCAACTCCAGTGTGAGCTTCGGGGTGGGGGGGTGGGAGGTGGGGGGAATGATCCACACTTAGCTTCTCTTGTAATAGACTCGGACCTCTGACTTCACGAAGACCGAATCCACATCACCAACAAACTGACTGCTTTAATCCCCTCAATCCAACCCAACCTTTTCTCTTTTTTTTTTAACTAACTTTGCTCGATGCTGTGTATAAAAGTGAGTGGGCGGTTGCTTAATCCTGACTGGTCCTAGTTTATTTTTTTAACACGACATACCTTGGCGTCTTTCCTTTTTTTTTTGTCGTTTTCGATCTTGCGAGAAGGGCGAATGTATTCCCATTGTGAGAGAGCGTCCTGATCACAGAAAGGGCAATCTCTCTGCTAGTGGTACGGTGAGGCAGATTGGGAGCTCGATGGACGTTCAATCAGTCCTTCAGTAGCACATCTATGTGCTGTGCAGCAAGGTAGAGTTAGTTTGTTTCAGTAACCTGACCTGAGGAATGAAAGAACCAGCCAGACTCTCTGGAAATAACTGCACCTCAGTGTGTTGCCTGCCATTCGCTGCTGCAGTTGTGTAGTATGTAAATCTTTATTTTTTATTTCTCACTCATCTACAAAAAGAAATCTATTACAGCAGGGTAACAACTGGTCTTTTTACTTCTGTTCTGGGAAGTATGGTGGGTATCTGCAGAATGCTAAGCCCTACCTAGCAACCCCCCACCCCCCCCACCCCACTCTTCTCTCCTACTTCCATCTGTTTTGTTAGTGATAACCTGAAGTCACACTGGAGTCGCAATGTCCTTTTTTTTTCTGGGTGTGTGGGGGCGGGGGTAGGAAAAGAAGGGATGCCATATTTGCCTGTGTAAATGTGTTTTGGGCAGAGCAGATGATGTATTCACTCCCATTTGTACTTTTACAGAGCTGTAAAATCCCTTCACCGGCTGTCCAAAGGTGTGTGTGTGTGCGAGAGAGAGAGAGTGTGTGTGTGTGCGAGAGAGAGAGTGTGTGTGTGTGTGTGAAACTCCTTCGCCTATTGGTAATGTTCTGCCCGGAGGGAGGCACTTGTTTATCGGTTCCTCCTCCGCCTCCTCCTCTGAATATTTTATATTGACATCACGCTCGTTTCAGAACAAATGGCAGAAAATAATGTGGAGTTTTACAAAAAAATATTGCTGGAAATCAATCCAAGGAGTTCAGACAGGTTATATCATTCGAGATGTGTTTTCATGCAAACCTGTTCTTTGGAAGGTCTGTCGGTGAAGGTGACTTAAAACAGAACCACGTGATTAGTGTTTTTTTCTTTCTCTCTTTGTCGTTGACCTGTGTTCCTCATTGGCCAGTGGACAATAGCAGGGTCTCTTCCCCCCACCCTCCCACCGTGCCCCTGGCCCCCACACACACGTCTGTCTGCTTCTGTTCCGTTTCTTTTCCTCCTACCCCCCGCCCCCCCACACCCTTCCTGGGGCTGATGGACTGATTCATTAATCAGCATTTTGATGGTTTTGTATTATGCTGCAGCTCGGCCAAAGGGAAACATATAGTCTCTTTGATGTGCAATCTTGAGCAAAGTCCAGATTCCCTGTCTCCACATTACCTTTATACTCCCTTGCAATCTTAAAACTGCCTTGCTTCAAGTGAACACGTCCCAGCTTGAAATGACAGCACCAAATGGTTTCAGAGTCTTTGAGGTTGTTCCCAGGAGCTTTACTCGTGTGGGACAGAGAGAGAGGCCCCAAATCCCACCTCGTCTTTAAAGTTTATGAAAATTTTTAACTTCAGTCTCGATTTGAAAGCCAGTTTTCTGCAGTTCTCTTTTTAAAAAATACACCGATGAAGACGCGATCCACCATTTTTTTTTGTTTGGGATTCTGCGCCTTCTAGAATTTTTACAACAAAACGGGCACCCGGGGCTAAGAGCTGATGGAATTTCAGGACTTTAGAAACTGCCCTCCAGAAAGTGGGGGGGTGGGGGGGGGGGAGAGGACTATCTTTTTTGGCTGAAGGCTGCTTTGATTTTCAGCGTTGATCAGGTTTGTTCTCCCAAGAAGAAAAAATCGACCATGTTTCTTTTTCCCTTTAGTGATCATTAACCTGATGTATTGGGAGCTGGCTCTTGTTCAGTGTGTCCTCTTTACATTGTGATGGGAACCGCTGAACTCATGTGATTTGGATGAAGTGCAAAGAACCGCACATTTCTCCCCCGCTCCTTCCCATTGTATTTGCAAGTGCCACTGCGCTGTACATATCCTCATCAGACAGACAGACTGTGTCTCTTGTGGTCTATATAGCCCCTTTGCTTATAATGCTGTCTCCACCGTGAGACAGTTCAATTCAATTTTAATAAACTTTAAACTTGTTGGTTCATTGTTTCCTCTTTGTTGATTTCCTTTCCCCCCCCCCACCAATCCCCCAATCACTCTATCTCTTCTCCCTGTCCAGTCTAACACGAGGTAGAACAATACAGCCAGAGAAACTATCGTCGTTGAATCACGACTGATCTATCAAAGGAGAGTGGTGTTGGGTGTTGGATAGACTCCTTCTTTCCTCCTCACTCAAATTCCTTCAGCCCTCTCCTTCCCCCTTCCCCCACTGTCTCCTCTCTCCCCGAAACATTCCCACTGGAGCAGTCAAAAACACAGAACCCGCTCAGATCTTTTATCCTGGATGGGAGCCAACCTTGTGTGTCATTCCCGAGGCCTGAAATCCCACAGACTGCTAAAGCTGCCTCTTTCACATTAAGATCGCACAGAATTAGGGAAGATTCTGAACGCTCCAATTTTAATTGGGAGACTTTTTACGCGTACGGGGGAAAAAAGCGGAAACCCGGCTTCTAAATTAAGATGATTGAAATCTCTTGCATACTTCAACTCGGTCTTAAATCTTTTAAGACAAAATTGCCTTGTTTGCCGAGACTTGTAGAATTAGCCTCCAGTCACTGATCTTTTTTTAAAAAAAATAACTTTTCTCCTCCTCTACCCAACCCCCCCCCCACCACCCACATAGGATCAAAAAAAGTGCTTACACATATGAGGAGATTGTTTGCTGTTGATGGCTACATACACCCTACAGAAGTGACTGTTTTCAGGGTACTTTCAGGGGGAACGAAGAGAACTCTCTCTCTCTCTCTCTTGGGATATTTTCATATCAGATACTCAAGTCTAGTTGACGAGGTTTCCAATGACGTCTCGCCTGTTGAAACTGCTTGACTGATGAAAGAACTTATTTTGCTTTGTACGTGGCTCAGTGATGTTGGTGTTCTGTGTCAGTAGTGTTAGTTTTTTTTTAAAAAAAACTACCTTATTTTTAAAATCTAGAAAAACCTTGAAAGTGTTCTGTCTGTGTGCTTGGGACATTCTTTGTTTTTGTGGAAAAAAAATGTTACTGGTGTCTCGGGACGGACTTTGCCTCCTGTGCGGAAAATGTCTCTCTGTCTCTCTCTTTCTATCTCTCTAGCTCTTTCTTTCTCTGGGGTTCTGATTTGTGGAAGGGGAGCCATAAAACAGCTGACACCTCGTTTCCTGCCAGGCAATGAGACCGTATCTTGGGAGTTGAAGCTAAAGTTGGCATTCAAATAGAGTCCAGAGCAACAGTCACCTACTGGGTCTGTTTCTCCCGTTTTCGCCCCACCCTCTCCTCCCTCCCAGCCGCTAAACTAAACCTTTTGTAAAATCAGACTCGTATTGAGTTTTTTCCCCCCCCAAAATAAGGGCCAAATGGATTATTTTCCATTCTAGGCTGTTCTGCCCCATAAGTCCAATTTGCACGAAAAGGATACCGTGAACAATCAATTTATCCGGAGGAATTTTTTTCCAAGACACCAGAAGAAACTGCCCTTCTCTTTTCTAATAGTGTTGCGAGATTTTTAACATTCACCTGTACAGGTAGACAGATGGGACCTGGTTTATTAGGACAGCAACAACCAATTACATTTGTAAATAGCCCATTTTCATGTTGGGATGACTTCCCAAGGTGCTGGGCAATGGAGGGTTAGCACCCGAGCTGGGGGTTGCGATTGAGAGGGATGAGGGGGGCCAATGGGGAACGGAGGGTGACCGAAGGCATGGTCAACGCGGAAGGTCTTGAGACGGGCCTTGGAGGGGGCAAGGCGAAGGGATTCTGGAATTGAGTGAAACTAGTTGGCGTGGGAATGGGTTTGTTGGAGGGTGTGCGGGTGGGGAGGAGAGAGACATGTGACATGCTTGGCAGTGGATGGAATGTCATGAGTGCCAAGATTTTTTTTATATATATATATATCCCAGATTAACAACTTCAATCTACATTTCTGCATTCATGTTCAGATTTGGATGCCGGTGACTTTATTCCTCATTTTTAAAACTTTTGACTTTGAATCATCAAATGGTTTTACAAAAAAACAGTTGTCTGCTTCAGACTCTCTTTAACTCCTTCTCCAAAACCTCATGCTGTCTCTGCCTATCTGCCTCTCTCTCTGTCTGCCTGCTCTTCTCTGTCTCTCTCGTGTCTGCCTGTCTCTCTCTCTCTCTCGTGTCTGCCTGTCTCTCTCTCTCTCGTGTCTGCCTGTCTCTCTCTCTCTCTCTCTCGTGTCTGCCTGTCTCTCTCTCGTGTCTGTCTGTCTCTCTCTCTCTCTCTCTCTCTCTCGTGTCTGCCTGTCTCTCTCTCTCGTGTCTGCCTGTCTCTCTCTCTCTCTCTCTCTCTCGTGTCTGCCTGCCCCCCTCTCTCGTGTCTGCCTCTCTCTCTCTCTCCACACTCGGAGCTTTATAGTCACAGCTTCTGTGTTTGTTTCTATAATCATGAGGTTTGAGCGCACATAAAGTAACCCAATCATGTGGTGTTACAGTACAGTCTCAATGGAGGGCTTTGTTTGCCAACAACCGAGGCTCCGGGTTTGAGGTCCTTTCCATTCCCAGTCAGTTATGAGAGGGAGACTGGGAGGGGGCAAAGGAAGTCTGGAATATAAGAACATAAGAATTTGCTGGCAAAAGAAGACAAAGGTCCATCCAGTTTGCCTTCCACTATCCTGGCAGTCGCTTGACATGTCGTGTCCCAAACTATATACTGTATCCTGAGAAATTGTTTTCTAACCAAAATCTATCCAATTTGTTCTTGAAACAAATTACTTTCTTCTTCCACAGTCTGTCTCCCTAGGGAGCCTGTTCCATTCTTTTACTACTCCCTCACTGAAGCAGTGTTTCCGCGGATTTGTTCCGAATTTACCCCTTCCGTCAATCTCAGGCCGTGTGCTCTGGTTCTACTGTCACCATAGATAATGCCAACATACTTCTCTCCTGGCAGGACCTCACCACCATCTCAATTTAATTCTGGGTGCTAGTTCCCAGCAGTGTGATCATTGGCAAGAGTTGGGCCTTGAGTTGTGAGTAACAGGGAACAGGGTAGATGGTGGGAGGAAGAGAGGGGGGTGGGGGGGGGGGGATGGAGTGGAGGGAGAGAGAGGTGGTTTCATCGAGACACCCCGATTTGCAAATTGCTGTACTGTTGCTGCAAACCTACTCGTGTTTTATTTGAAATGTATGAAACCTGTATGTGTGTGTGTGTGTATCATGAGTAAAATCACCATCCCACCCGCAGCTGATGGTGCTGTACAGGATTCGAGAAAGCTGCTGTTTTTACTAATGCATGTTTAAGGATTTATGGTCAAGTAATACTTCTAGGTACCTCTTTTCTACAGAGGCAATGTACCCTCTTTTTTGTGTATGTTAAGTACTGAAGCTTCTTTCCATAACTCACCGTGTTTCGTCTTTTTATTCTCTGGCAATTTTCCCACTGAAATAACAGCGACGGGGCACATGCACTATAGACAGTCAGGCACACCACCACCACAACAACAACTTGCATTTATTTAGCACCCTTCACATGGGGTAGCGTCCCACAGTGCGTCCTGTTCCCCCCCAACTTATACACCCACACCCACACACAGAATTTTGCTCATGAGGATCCAAATCAAGCTGAGAATTCCAAACATGCCACCTACATATGGAAATTCCAGATTGTTGGAAGAGAATGCACACTCTCTCGCTGGAGCGACACCTCCTGCTTATCTAATTCTGGAGAGTATTAGGCGCAGGTTGGCAAGAGCCAAGGTTTGGGGGGAGCCCAGAGTGTGCGTTGGGGTAACTGCTCGAGTCTAACCAGCTAAACCCACACAGCTTGCTATTGATATCACTGTCTGGCTAAGCTTTCCCACTGCTTGTCCAGCTAGGACTACCCTACCCATTAGGGCTTTGGCTTGCAGGGTTAATAGAAAGTATTACAACAACAACAACTTGGATTTATATAGCACCCTTCATGCCAGATGGCATCTCAGAGCGCTTCACAGTAACGGATCCCGGGCCGAGCCAGGGGGAGTGGGGGGGGGAGGTGACCAAAGGCGCGGTCGAAAAGAAAGGTCTTCAGCAGAGCCCTGAAAATAGGAAGGGAGGGGGCGAAGGGAGTTCCAGAGCCTCGGGGCATAGTGGCTGAAGGCAAGGCCGCCGAGGGTGGAGCGGAGGACTCGGGGGACAAGGAGGAGGACAGACCCGGAGGAACGAAGGCAACGGGCACTGTTTTGAGGAGAGAGGTCAGAGAGGTCGGGGGGTGCAGAGGAGTTAAGGGATTTGAAAACAAGGGTGAGGATCTTGAAGTTGATCCTCTGGGACAGGCAGCCAGTGCAGTCTGGCCAGGACTGGGGGGATCGGGGAGCAGGATTTGGGGGTGGGCCAGGACTGGGGGATCAGGGAGTGGGGTTTGGGGGTGGGGGGGAGGGCCAGGACTGCGGGGATCAGGGAGTGGGGTTTGGGGGTGGGGCGAGGGCCAGGACTGGGGGGGATCGGGGAGCGGAGTTTGGTGCGGGTGAGAATGCGGGCGGCAGAGTTGAATAATCTGGATTTTATGGATGGTATTGGAGGGGAGACCGGCGAGGAGGGCGTTAGAATAGTCCAGCCGAGAGGTGACAAAGGCATGGATCAGGGTTTCAACGGCTTTCGGAGAGTGTTATTGGCGGAGACGGGCGATGCGTTGGAGGTGGAAGAAAGCGTTGCTGGTGAGGGACCGGATGTGAGGGAGGAAGGATAATTGGGGGTCGAACTTGACGCCGAGATTACGTATGGGTTCGGAGAGCTTAGGGGAGGTCAGGTAGGTCGAGGAGGTGAGAACCGTGAGATTTGAGACGTTGACGAGAGCCAAAGAGTATGGCTTCTGTCTTGTCAACGTTCAGCTGAAGGAAATTTACGCTCATCCATCCCCTGAGGTCTGACAGGCAGCTGACAGAACATCAGGGCACTGGGGGTCGCAAAGAGGTGGAAAAATTGTTGGGTGTCATTCGCGTACGTGTGGAAATGTACATGTGCGGATGACATCCCCAAGAGGGAGCATGTAGATCAGAAAGAGGAGGGGGGCCAAGGATGGAACCTTGGGGTACTCCACAGGTAACCGGGTGAGAGCGGGAGGAGAAGCCGTTTGTGCAGATGTACTGCTGTGGTTTGTGAGGTAGAACTCAAACCAGGCGAGTGCGGTCCCACTGAGGTGGATGACGGAGGAAAGGCGGTGGAGGAGGATGGCGTGATCGATTGTCGAACGAGGTGGAGAGGTCCAGGAGGACAAGATGTCGTTTGTGACTTTCATAAACGCGGTCTCTGTACTGTGGGCGGAAACCGGACTGGACGGGTTCGAAGAGGGAGTGGGAGGAGAGGTGTAAACAAAGTTGATTGGCAACAACTCGTTCTAGGACTTTTGCGAGGAAGGGCCAGTTAGAAATAGTGCAGTAGTGGCTGGGGTTTGAGGGATCTAGGGAGGGTTTTCTCAGGAGGGGGGTGATGACAGCGGTTTTGAGGGGGGCAGGGGACTGATCCAGAGGAGAAGGACTGGTTGATGATGTCAGCCAGTAGTGGGCAGAGGAGGGGGAGCTGGGTGACCAGTAAGTTGGTGCGGAGGGGGTCGAGGAAGCAGGTGGTGGGTTTCATGGAGGTGATGATGGGTGAGAGGAAGGAGGGAGAGATGGGGAGGAAGGAATGTAGTGGGGGTGGTGGTAGGAGCAGATGATGGGGAGGGTGAAGGGCCGGAAAGGGCGTGGTGGTGGGTGACAAGACGCAGGAGGATGAGGCTGCCTGGTGGATGTTATGTATTTTAGATGAAAAGAAGTCCATGACCTCCTCGTACTTGGCATTTGATATGAAGATTGAAGAGGCCTGAGGGGGGGCACGGAGGAGGTAGTGGGTGGTGAGGAAAAAAGGATTTTTGGGGTTGTGCTTAGCCTCCAAGATGATGTTGGAATAGAAGGCCGTTTTTGCGCGTGTCAAAGAACGACGGTAGCTGTGGAGATGCTCGAGCCACAGTTGGCTGTGAACTGTCAGACCACTTTTGGAGATGTTGTACCAGGGGGATCAGGTGGGTTTGGAGATGGTACTGGATTTCAGGGGGACGAGGGAGTTGAAGGTGGAGGAGAGACGATCATGGAGCAGCTGGACGGCTGCTTCAGGATCTCCGCGGATGGAAGGCCAGAGGGATAGGATGTTTGATGATGTGAGGGTCTTTGTGAGGGTCTCAGGGAGTAGCCTTTTCCAAGGGCGGAAGAGGATGGTTGAGGGCTTGATGGAGGAGAGAGGGATGCGAGAGGAGAAGGAGATGAGGAAGTGGTCCGAGATGGCCATTGCCAACTATGCTGAGGTCGGAAATGTCAAGGCCGTGCGTGATAACGCGGTCAAGGGCATGACCACGGTTGTGGGAAGGTGAATTTATTTGAAGGGTGAGGTTTAGGGAGGAGAGGAGGGCAGTGAAGTCGGCAGAAGTGGTGCAAGGAGAGTTTAGGTGGAGTTGAAATCGCCCATTATGAGCAGGCGTTCGGAGCAGAGGGACAGGGAAGACAGGAGAGTAGAGATGTCTGTGTGGAAGGAGCCGGGGGGCTTAGGGGGGCGGTAGACTAGGAGGATTTTCAATGGGAGAGAATGGGGGTGGAAGAGGGTGAGGTACTCGAAGGAGGGGAAGCAGCCAGAGGAGTAGGGGGTAAGACCAAGGGAGGCTTTGGAAATGAAGGCCACCCCACCGCCATGTTGGTTTGGATGGGGGGTGTGGTGGAGGGTGTAGCCTGGAGGGAAGGCTTCCACTAGGGGATGGGGTCATTGGGGGAGAGCCAGGTTTCGGTCAGCCCAAGAATGTCAAGGTGCTCGTCCAGGATGAGGTTGTGGTTGGTGAGGGCTTTGTTTGAGAGGGAACGGACATTTTGGAGGGAAATGCGGGTGTTTGCCTTGAGGAGGCGGTTTGTGGGGAGGGAGGGAGTGAACGATGGGACAATTGGGGTTGCTGCTCTGGGACAGGCGGAGGATGCCCAGGCTGGAGCAGAGGGAAGTGGTGATGGGGTCGAGGAGCGAGAGAAGGCGGGGAGGGCGGTGGGAGAGAAGGACAGAGGTGGGGGGGGGGGGGTGGCAGGAGACACATAGAGAGAGAGGGGGGGGGGGGGAGGAGAGACATTTAGAATGGAGGGGGAGACATTGCACCAAAAATACTTATTATTAGACAGGAGTCTGACTTACAAGATTCAGGCCAGTGTTTAGCAGCAGAACCCACTGTGTCTCAGGGTCGGGGCGCACGCAGAGACCGGCAGCGAGCGACCAGCGCGATGCCAACAGCCCACAGGCTGTGTGGTCATGACTGGGATGGCAGTGCCAGGGGCGGCCGGGCTGTTGTTGTTGTTGCTGCTGCGTGTTTTTTAATTGTGACGTTACGCCGACGTCACTTTGTGAATCTCCGCTTACCTCACCTACATCCATCACTCCCCCCCGCCACCACCTCCCCGTCACCTCCCTCGCCCCCTACCCCCTCAACCCCCCACGCTCTCCTGACTCCTCTCCCGACTCAAAAGTATTAGGTGCAGGTTGGCAAGAGCCGAGGCTTGGGGGTGGGGGGGGAACCCCGGGCAGTGTATTGAGGGTAACTGCTGGTCTTTTAAATGTCTTTTAAGTCATTAAACACCAGGAGACAAACAACATGTTGCATTTATTTATACAATATATAATGATGATAATACTTGCATTTGATATGGCGCCTTTATCATGTGGTTGAGACGTCTCAATAAACGCTTCACAGAATTTACTGTAGAACGCAGCGATCGTACATTTTGTGGGTGAGAGGCGGGAGCAGTGTCCCGCAAATAGTCGTGGATTGAGTGACCGCATTTTTAGGGGGAGGCATTGTTAACCCCGGAAAGCGATCTGACAATCGACTTAACAACCGGGTTCCTACTCACTGTTGGTAAACAGAGTAAGTAAGTAAGTGCGTGGAGTAAGGCGACTCGCCGGGGTTTCACTCCACCCGGGAAGCGAACCCGGGTCCTCTCGCTTGCGAGGCGAGGCCCTTTGTGTAGGGTATGGCCTCTGTCGGGGTTTGGACGGTGAGCTCGGAGGAAGGGTGAGGCACGGCAGTGACGTGCTCGCTTGCCCTTGGAGCAGTTTCACAGCAGTTAATGTACCTGTCTTGTTCAGAACCGACTGTGACTTGGTTTCCGCGGTGTGTTTTCGCCATCTTGCGGCGGCTGCTGGAAATGACGGACACACTGAAAGACTGGGGGAATTTTAACCCCAGTTTGATATATCATTAGCGACGATGCTTACGGTCATCTTCCCCCCCCCCCCCACCCACCACCCCCGGCTCGGCGTCAGCTCCGCCACCGTTAAGTTGTCGTCGGTATTCCTTGCATTTGGTTCAGCGCTTTACCACGTTGTCGAAACGTCTCAAAGCGTTTCACGGGATTTACCGCAAAGTTGCAGTGACTGTATCTGTAGGTAAACCCGGCCAGACAATTTGTGCACAGAAATGCCCCCCCCCCCCAAAAAAAAAACAGTCATGAAGTGAGTGACCAGCTTATATCTGGGGGCATTGTTGGCCAAGACACTGGGGGAGAGGGAGAGAGGGGGAGAAACTCTCTTTTCGGGTTGTGCCACAGTATCTTACGCATCCACCTGAACAGACCACAGACGAGAATTTGGTTTAAAGCCTCATCCAGTGAATAATGTCGACACAGCTGTAGATAATTGACCAATTTGGAAGCGACTCGATAAGGAGGGACACGCAGAATTGTACGTGAAAGGGCAACACACTTGTGGGATAATGTGCCTCGGAAGACGGTTGATTCATGAGGCAAAGAGATGTTACTGGAGAGAAGGAATTGGAGGTAAGTGCGGTTCGGAATCACAAACGAATTGGCTGATATGTACTTTCTCAGTTCAATTTTTTTTTAACCCAGGATCTCTTCACCTCTCTCCCTCCCCTGCCTCCTTCGAGGCCCGTCTCAAAACCCTCCAACCCCCACCCTCTGGCTTCTAACCCCCGGCTCCAGCTCCCCAGCACCTTGGGAGCTACTCCCGACGTGAAGGACACTGCGTAAGTGTAATCTTGTTGTCATTTATTTTGTGGTCTGAATAAAAACTAATAATAATCCTTGCATTCGATACAGCGCCTTATCACGTTGTTGAGTCGTCTCAAAGCGCTTCACAGAATATATTACAAAGTGCAGTAACTATGTATATTGTGGGCGAAACACGGCAGCCAATTGCGCACAGCAGTGTCCGCAAATCAGTCGCTGATTGAAACAGACCCAATTACTATTCTTTTTAAACTGGAGGGATTATTAAAATTAATTACTGAAATGCAATAGAAAGCTTGCATTTCCAGTGATTTCCTGATCCCTATCAAATGCAAGGATTATATGACATAATATATAATAAATTATATAATAATCCTTGCATTTGATAGATTTCTATTATATATTACTTGCATTTTTGCCCACAAAATACACAGTGAATTCACTTACGCCATATTCTGTGAAGAGCTTTGAGACGTCTTGAAGATGTGATAAGGCGACATATCAAATGTGAGGATTATGATTATTATATATTATCATATAGGGCCCTATCGCGTCGAGACGTCTCAAAGCGCTGTTCCTGTTGGATTAGATGGGGCTGTGCCAACGCTGGCCATCACACCCCTGAACGGTGCCCATTTCGACCAGGTGGGGAAGGGGAAAATGAGTCAAATGCCTCGAGGAAGAGAGGAGAAATGGACAGAGAAGGGAGTTAAAAAAAAACAAGTGCCCCCACCGGACAGGTTGCAGATGCAGTACCAATGTTTACCAGCAGAGAGCGACTGTGCATTGGCGCTGGAGTGCCCAATTGCAAACTTGGTCAATAAAACGAGTGGCAACAGAGTCAAGTCTTGTCTTATTCTCTCTCTCTCTCACTCTCTCTCTCTCTCTCTCTCTCTCACTCTCTCTCCCCCACACACACTTTGTCTCAACGTTTAAGATCGGGCAGAATCTTACTAAATTATTCAATTTCATTAGAATTTAATTCAACCGAAGCTGTTTTTTCCACGTTATCGCTTCGGAAAAAACAAACAGTTTCGAAATGAAGATGGAATATAGACTACGAGGAATTTAAACCTCTGGAATCCTGGCTGATTTCCTCTCCCTTGATTACCGGCCGCTCTTTACCTTTCTCTCCCACTTCCCTCGCCCAAACCCCTCAACAAACCCCATTGTCAAAGTCACTACCCTTTGTGGTAAATCCTGTGAAGCGCTTTGAGACAACCTCCTGATGTGAGAAGTGCTGTATCAAATAATAATAATAATCCTCATAACCCTTTCATTTGATCACATCTTCGAGACGTCTCAAAGCATCTCACAGGATATACTGTTAAAATGAATTGACTGTATATTTTGCGGGCGAGACGCAAGGATTATCATTATTACCCTTGCCCTTTCTTCCTATTATCTCATCGATTCTCAATTGATGGCCCTGTGAGGAGTGTTTCACATCACAACTCTCTGTATGAACAACATCTCTCATGAAAATTGAGTCCTGTAGCGTAGTGGTTAGAGCTGTCGCATTTCGCCCACAAAACACACAGTCAATTCACTTTGCGGTGTAATCTGTGAAGCGCTTCGAGATGTCTCATCAATGTGATAAAACGCTATATTGTGGAGTCCTGTAGCTTAGGGTCCAATTCCCGTGCGGTGTGAAAACTTAGGCAAGTTTCCTTACTCCACACGCCTCCCCTAGCGGTAAATGGGAACCCGGTTGTTAGTCTATTGGCGGATCGCTTTTCCGGAGTTAATAACCCCTTCAGAACTGATAATAATTTGGTCACTCAATCCACGACTGTTTGTGGGGGCCGCTGCTGTGCGCAATTGGCTGCCGCACTTCTCCCGCAAAATATACATTCAAATCACCTTACGGTATATCCCGTGAAACCCTTCGAGACCTTCCCAATTGAGGCGATGAGGCGCTATGTCGAACGCAAGGGTTATCAATACCAAAGGCTCAATCTGATTGGGAATTTGCGCAGGCAGATGAATGGGAAATCGGGATGTTAAGTGACGGGGAGGAGAAAAAAAACGGGGGATTGAACGAGATTGAGAGATGCGCTGCGGCTGAAGAAAACGGCTGAGTGGCCTCCGCCCGCTCCTGCATTCAGAGTAAGAGGGCGAATTGGCTTTGTAAACATGCAGATAGGCCAGTGCCGGAGTGTTATAACAAACCAAAGTCAAAGCCAAGTCGCAACAGCGCTTTTGGGAACAGTTGCCACGGAAACAGAGCCATTACGCCAGCCATTACTCTAAATCATTCCCTTTCGATCCGAGCACTTTTCCCTTAATTCCACACCCTGCAGGAGCCAGATCGAGATAAATGCCCCTTCTATTGCACTTCGCCCAATTGACTGATAAATAAATATTTCCCTTCGGTGAATAGTAATTGAAAAAAGCAAACCATTTTGCTTTCTGTACCGATTGTGCCCTCTCTGTCTGTCAGTCTCTCTGTCTATTTGACTGACTGACTGACTGACTGACTGTCTGCCTGACGGTCGGTCGGTCGATCAATTCGGTCGCTCTTTCACCAAACCAAAGTGGCTTAACTGCATTCTTCTCCCAGTATTGGACAGGAGCCAGTGTCGGTCTGGCTCATTTGGTATCGTTCTCCCCTCGGAGTCAGCAGGTTGTGGGTTCAAGCCCCATCTCAGGACTTCTGTCTCACAGCTCTTGAGTGAGTGAGCGCTGGATGGTTGCAAGTTCCGTGCTTCAATATACTGTATAATAATAATCCGTGCATTGTCAACACCTTATCACACTGTTGAGACGTCTCAAAGCGCTTCACAGAATATACTGTAAAGTGAATTGACTGTATATTTTGTGGGTGAAACGCAGCAGCCAATTGCACACAGCAGCGTCCCACAGCGACTGAAGTGACCAATTTTTTCCGGAGGGATTATTACCCCCGGAAAAATGCCTCCACCAATCAACTAGCAACTGGGTTCCTACTTACTGCGAGATAAACAGAGGCGTGTGCATGTGTGTGTGTGTGGAGTAAGGAAACTTGCCTAAGGTTTCGCCCTGACTTGACCCGTCCGGGAATCGAACCCGGGTCCTCTCGCTTGCGAGGCTGAGCGCGCTAACGACTGCGCTACGGGAATCCGCAAGGGTTAGAGATAAGGCCGGACTCCGAGGTCAGTCTGTGGGCTTGTGTACATTGCAGCGGTGGCTAAGAATTATAGCTTCCATAACAGATAGATAATGCATTGTTAACTAATTCACTCTGTTGGGCTTTGATATATCTGCGGCCCTAAATTTTCAGCGTGATAAGAAAATGTAAATGCTAATGGCTCCAGGAACCCTTTATCATGTTCCTCGTGCCTGCCACACTCATCCGCTCCCTTCCTCCAGCGAGCGGTGAAAAAAAAGGAAATAAATTCTCAAGGGTGTGTGTGTGTGAGGGGTGGGGGTGGGGGGGAAGTGGGGGGGAGAGAGAGGAAAAAATCCTCACGTCCAAATCTGGTTTGAACAGATTCCCTACGGGCAGGAATACAAAGCGTTGCCTGGGAAACAAAGGGTCTCTCTTTTTTTTTGTTGCCGCTAACAAAATGGCTGGTTTGTTGAGCTGAGGTTATTACTGGGAGATTTGTGGCTTTTGTTGCTGCTCTGATGGGTGATCGAGACTTGCGAACGCTAATAATCCCTTCCACAAAAAGTGCGGCCACTCAATCCACGGCTGTTTTGGGGGCACCGTTTGCCGTGCGCGATGGGCTGCCGCGTTTCGCCCGCGAAGGGCGCAGTCACTGCGCTTTCCGGCGTATCCGGTGAAGCGCTCTGAGACGCCGCGATGACGTGAGAAGGCGCTGGGTCAAGGGCGAGGACTGTTACTGTTGCGTT